>NC_069110.1:10116740-10160604 GCF_947172395.1 Bicyclus anynana | reverse complement strand
TTAATAAATTAATTAAGTACTTCAATTTGATCACATTGGCAGTATAATAAATATAAAAATGAATTTTGGATAAATAAAATCTTATGACTGGCATAGACTTTTGAGTATTACTTACATATTACATATTCTTATAACACTATCTTAATATTTAAAATTTTAAACTTTAATAAACACAATTCATATCAAAAATTATTAGAGCAAATTTAGCTACCTATAATGTGTATATTTATGTATAATATTCTTAGAAAGAAATTGTAACTATTCATTAGTCGGAATGTTGCTATAAAAAGTTACCCTTATCTCTTTCTTAATTCATAAAAAAATGTCATGTAAAAAGTAACTAAGTACTAAATAATGGATTTAAGAAGGATGAGAATATTCAATGTACCAATTCTTTTGTCCTTAAGTCCAATCAAAATTATTTTACAAATAGCTGCAAACTATTAAAGAATGTGTTTACTTTATTATTATTATGATTAAAATGAATCATGGCTCATATTTCGTTGCATAGACTAGTTAAAAGACAGTACTTTTGTATAGCTACAATTTATCAAATATATAGAAAATCAATAAATTTGGGAATCGAGCTTTATGATTTTGAGTATTGTTACAGCAATTTTGTAACAAACTGCCAAACATATACACCATTGAATTATGTCTAACAAATAAACACTTTAAAAAATTAAATGAAGTAAAATACAGTTATTATATTAAATAAAATAGGTACAGATACTTAAGAATTATTAAAACTTGGTATCAGATCAAGCTGTTTTGAAGTTTCGACAAAATTGGTAAATCTTATGACAGTTTTTTTTAGAAAAATATACAAAATGCATTATTTTTTTATATAAATCACTGTATGCTAATCACTTTTTGTGAGAGATCTATTTCCTATGGTTTTCTCCTACCATGCACTAACACCTCTCAGTTTTATTACACAAGAAAACCATAAGGACCACTTACGCGTATTTGAGCACGCATACTTTGCACACTGTTCATTATCTTTTTCTGATGTCCAACAAGTGTCACTCCTAGAGAAGCCAGTTGGTGCACAGTGAGATCAACAACAGCATTCATGTCGGTAATGCCTGCAGCTTTGAATTTTTCAATGTAACGTGACATTTTAATGCATTCCAACCATTCTTCAACAGATGAAAATTGAATCAAATCAGGTGTGTCACCAGCAAGGGGGTCAGCAGAACGGTTTTGAGCTATCTTCCTTAGAGTATCAGGACAACGAATAAGTTTATCTAAAGTCTTTACAATACTTGCGAAGGTGGGCCGATGGGTTCTTTCTTTTTGCCAACAGTCAAGCATGAGCTGATATACAGCTTCTGGACAGTCCATTGGTGCTGGAAGACGATAACCTTTTTCTATTGATTTTATTACATCTTGGTTACTCCAATTCCAGTATGGACGCTCACCAAAACTCATTACCTCCCAACAAACAATTCCCATGGACCATACATCACTTGCAGATGTAAACTTTCTAAATGCAATAGCTTCAGGTGCTGTCCAACGGACTGGTATTTTCCCTCCACGTGTTGTGTAGGCACCATCTGCAGTTGACTCAATTTCCCTTGACAAGCCAAAATCTGCAATTTTGCACACTAATTGGGAATTAACAAGCACATTGCGTGCTGCAAGATCTCTGTGAATATAATTCATTTCAGATAAATACTGCATACCTGTTGCAATACCACGCAACATGCCTACTAGTTGTAGTACACGAAATTTGCCATCGTTTGCACGAAGAAAAGTATCCAATGACCCATTTTCCATGAACTCAGTAATAATCATAATTGGATTACATTTAGTTACAACACCTTGTAAAAATATCACATTTGGATGTTCAAACTGACCCATTATTGAAGCTTCTGCAAGGAAATCCCTCCTTGCTCTCTCAGTAGATCCTGGTTTTAGAGTTTTAATAGCCACGTCAATTTCCTGGCCACAACTAGCAGGTAACTTTAGTTTTCCTCTACACACATCTCCAAATTCACCTCCACCTATTATAGCTTCTATAGTAATGCAAGAAGCATCTATTTCACGAGCAAATTCTCTAACCGCTTGATTAGGATCTTCATATGTATGGGGATCAATGTAAGTTCTAGAACCTGTTCCAGCAAAGAGAGGAGTTGTAGCATTGCTACTTGTTTTTGCTGGTCTATCTGGACCAGTATAAACTTCACCATTACGATAATTTAGAGCATTGCAGTCACTAGGCTGTTTTTTATCACATTCATCATCAGCACGAGAACGCAAAAAGAAAACAGTTGCAATAATTGCAACTACTGAGAGTACCACAACTGCAACCATGACTCCTGCAACCAGTCGCACTTGTGCTCCTTCCTCCTCACTAACAAATGAAGTTTCAAGGACAGATCCAGTTCTTCCATACACAATACCACTCAATTCACCCCAACCTCTTTTCATCTTAGCTCTAACTCTAATACCATACTCTGTATCTCTTTTCAAGCCTGTAATTATGACATGAGGCTCTTTTGTTATTCTGACTGTTGCATTAGCACTTTTTTCTAAATTATCTTTTGGAAAACACTTAACTTCATAACTTTCAATATTATCATCAGGATCAGTCAAATCTATAGGTGGTGGATTCCAAGCAAGAGACAGCTTATCACTTTCAGCACTAATAACTCTAAGCTTAGTAATAACACTTACAACTGAGGCCTCTGTCACAGCTGTAATTTCTACCTTCTTGGGAGGTTCCCCTGTAAGATCAGTTACACCATTAAGTGCATACACTTGAAATTTGTACTCAGTTACAGGGTCTAACCCCATTATGGTTACCTTAGTTGCATTCAGACCAAATGAAGAAGGTCTGTATTCTACACTAGGACCACAGTTAGAGCAATGCACCTTATATGTGACATCACTTCTACCCCCAGTCTTATGTGGTGGTTGCCAGGCAAGTGATATTGAAAATTGGTCAGCAAAGGTCACAGTTAAATTGTCAGGTGCTGAGGGTGGCTGTGTACAAGGCACATTTTTGGGATCCTTTTTTGCACGGAAAAATCCTGGTACACATTTACACTCATCAGAGGCATATGCTGTGGACTCAGAATAATCAGGGCATGGAATACAGGGATCATCTCCTGTGTGAGATTTGAATTTTCCTGGTGAACATTCATTACACACTTGGTTACTGTGATCTGGTTCATATCCAGCACGACACTTGCAAGAACCACTTGGTAAGGTCCATTTTCCATCACCTTTGCACAGGTATACTGGTGGTGCTTCCCCCTGAGCTGTTTCAGCGTGTTCTACACAGGTCCCATTTGCTTGTTCTATAACAGTAACTTCACGGCCTGTTGGAGTGGCAGGGAACTTTGCAAAGTGTATAGTCACTTCAGGACATGTAATGTAATATACTTTCACAGCTAAAATGGAAATACATGCACCCTGATCTCTGAATGCAATGTATACCCCACGCTTTGTAACAGCTATGCTTTTCACTTCTGTGTTTATGTCAACTTCTGAATTGGTATTAAATCTTCCTTCACCAGCAGCGATACGACCAACCAATTTGTAACTTTCAGGTTCCCATGGTGGTTGTTCTCTTGTGGCTACATCAAACTCATAGTATAATAGACTGAATGTTTCTTTACAACTGAGTGCATTACCTGGGAACAGTGAACAATCACGGATAGTGAATTTGATTTCAATATAAATGCGATTTGCATTCCTTCTCTCTATGAATGGTGTCCACAGCCAATTATTGACATTATGATGTGCTACATCACACACGACGTACGATCGCCAGTTTATCTGTTTCTCGAAATTAGTGTAGGATTCTTCAAGCCAGCCAGGTGTACTCGCTTGTTGGCCATATGGGTAGCGCGTCCATCCGAGAGTTTGTTCGGTAGTAGTGTCAAGAAGCATTACTTGTTCGCCTTGTACACTGAGAACGGCGATCACGGCGGCCGTCACCGCTGCGCAAACCCACATCATCTCAGCGACATAACAATAACTAATCAAACTGGTAAATACTATATTTATCAAAATAAACGTAATAAAACCACAACGTCCACACTACATAATGAAACAAAACGAGTCCTCGCTATTACGGGCTAGCACTTCACTTTGTCCAAGATAAAGGATTGTCCCGTCATTTCTGTATGGCAATGCACTTCAAGTGTTCACGGTATGATAAATTACACTTGATAAGGCGATCTGATGAATCACACTATGATTGACGATAAAAGATTTCACATTCACACGGTTTGTCTAATGTATATGAGAATCCACATTTTTAATTTATATTGATCCTGTATTACCGAATCAAACTCGCAATTTTACTTGACATGGACGCGTCACGCGCAGCACTTTGTTTGTGTTGCTAACAAAAATAATTTCGTTATTAAACTCAGGTGTATCGTGTAGTCTCTGGTTTTTAGTCAGAGACAAGTCATTTTGTAAATGTACTAGAGACAATGTAGATAAAAGTTAATCCTCCGAATATCCGATGATATCTGCCAGAAACTCGGACTAAGTACATATGGACTTGTATTACATCACTAACAAACTAATAAGCGGTGTGTAGTTCACGAACAAATGCTTCAAATGGACTATTTCAGTAATCAGTTAGTTTCCACTCTTCGTTCTCTAGTTCAGTTACATACAGTAGTTGATTTAGTCAACTCTGCGGCCCGCAATATAAATGAAACACGAACGAGATAATTTGCTATCACGCTCTGTTGTAGGTATCCAAATGAATGTCTATTTCCCTCGAACCTTGGCTTGGTCATATGTACTCATATACTTGTACATTTTGCTGTACATTGCTCGTCATACAATAAAGTTATTTTCACCTATTGTTCAAGTTAACTGTTTGTTTAAGTTTTAATATGATATGAACGAATAAATAAATGTTTTCATTAATGTATCGAAACAGTTGTTCACCGCGAGTGTTAGAATTTCTACCTATAATGCATAATACTACGGGTCATTTTGGTACATTTGTAACATTCCTTCCATCCGTTCATCATCCATTCTAAAACGCCATTTCAAAATTTAGCGCATTATAACCTAATAGACTGTGAAAAATGAAATGATATTTACAACAAATATTAAATTACCGGTAACTCAACTCGTTAACTAATTCAAGGTGGCTAGTGATGATCTAATGAATAGTTATGTCAACAACTCATTCTATCTCTCTATATCACTCAATGAACTATTGAAATAAAACCGAAAGCTAAACAAACATATTGTTGTGGATTTGTGGAGCAAACTGACTATAGAACTAGAAGGTGGATATAGTTCACATTGAAAAATGTGAACTATACATATGAACTATGTGAACTATACATGTATACACATGAAAAAATACAACTATACATATATTTACATTTCCGTAACATATTTGTCGTAAAGGTAAAACTAATCGCTTTGTACTCGTTACTCAGAATAGTCGATTACTTGATCGATGTTTTGCTGTTCCAGTTGGAGAATCGAGACTTTAAATATTATTTTTATTCAACATTAACAACCCATATTCAGCTCACTGTTAAGCACGAGTCTCCTCTCTGGATGAGAGCGGTTAAGCCTTAGTCTACCACGCTGGCCAAATGCGGATTGGTTGACTTCACACACCTAGAGGATTAGGAAGATTCTCAAATATGCAAGTTTCCTCACGATGTTTTTCTTGACCTTTTAAGACACGTGACACGTAACTGAAAAGTTAGAAGTGCTTGCCTCTGACCGGATTTAAACCTACGCTTCCCGAATTAAAGTCTCGTCTCACGTCTCACTTTTAATTATTTTTATTGCAAATTTGATATTATAATTTATATAGTTATAAACACTTACAAATAAAACTTAACTGCATCTTTTCGTAACTAAAAGTTGTTGACCGTTTCTATGTCATTCAATAACACAAACTGGCATATTATAAGGGGATTTACAGGAGTATAACACCAGGTACAATAATAGAACATCATTCAATCAATTACAATTCTGCAGAAACAGTTTTTATAAGCGCGTTAGATCGTTGATCATAAACTTTGACAGAGGGGATCATAAACGTCTAGCGAGGCAGGTCCCTATAAAACTCGTCTAGAATGTAATAGATCCCCGCGATGATTTAACAATAGCATCATGGGCTCCCAATTGTTCAGTATTTTTACTATACCTCTTTTGTAATAAAATAGTGCTATAAAATCTAAAACACAAAGTATTTAGTAGTATTTCCTTTTTACAAAAGTTTTTAGTGAATTTTCAACTTGAGGGTTATTGGCCTTGCCCACGACTATTAAGAGCATGTCCAACGTCCAGGCTGTCTATTTTATTTAAGGACTTAAAAAGTACATTTTATGTCGTCGATGTTATTTAATTTTTAATCTTCTTTTAACCCACATCTGAAACTATTTTTAATCGAAACCCTTACAAAATATGATATTGTTAAACAAGGGGCTAAAAAGACCCATTATAAACGAGGTAGGTATTTATTTTTAGGAATACATAAATAGAAACCAATGTGGGTTTATTCGGCTTAGCGAAAACAAAGTAAATAATAAAATAAATGCTAATATAAAAGTCTACAAATTAAAGGTCATCCTATTATTTATGAGTAGGTATCTAGGAATCTATGGTGCCACCATCCATTCCTTTGACACCTATAAATAACACCTATATATGACACCTATTATCTATGTATCTAAGATCCATTCTCAGTCTACGAAGAATTAATTTATGCATTGTTCTCCATGTTTCTCCACGTAGATTTACGATTCGGTACAAGTACTTAATTTTTAAGGTTTTCCACTATTGTAATCTTTGGCTACAACCAAAGAATACAATAAAAATTAATAAACCAAAAGGGTACCACTAAAGCAAATAACATAGTTTAAGCGGACGTTATGGTACTTTAATCAGGGGACTTTCCAGAATACCAGATTATCGCTATAATCGATATCATGAGATCTTTTTGGTCCCGTAACCGAAATCATCGTAATGAAATCCTCAGTATACGCTTCGAGTACCAACCCTATTCTAAAGTATTGGCCGTGCATCGCGACAAGAACAAAAAATAAAAAAAAATGTTTGCTCTCAGAAATGTCTATAGATTTATTATTCTATTATTATATTTAATTATTATCAGTATTTCTGTATAATCAATAGTTAGCGTGAATAAATTATTATTAATAAATAATAAATAGCCACAGATTCTCTCTCGAGAAAAGTGAAAACTTATCTGAGTTTGACGTTGACGTCTCACGTCTCACGCGCTCACGTCTGTCGTCTGTGTTACAGGTCGTAACTTGTTAGCTTAGAATCTATAGTGATCTGTGGTTAGAATTGTAGTTGTATCTCGTAAAATAAATTTAAAAAATCTATTGTTGTGTTCAATATTGTAATTATTATTGTTTTCTTGCAATTTATCCAAGTAAAGTGATTTATAAATTAAAATGGCTTACGTGACAGGAGGTAATAACATAAGTATTTTTATTTTAAATGTGTAATGATTAATTAAATTATAGGGCCACGTCAGTTTTTAAGGTCGTGTGGGTGTTATCCTAGAATTTCAAATTATAAATTTATCTAAGCAACAAAGCCAACAAACATTTAAATTTTTTAGAATCTCAGATCCAGCTACATTTTTCTTATACTTATTTAATATCGAGTGTACGTAAGGTGCCTATTATGAGATTTCACTATGTAAACAAAAGGAATAGAATACTTACTACATTATTCTCGAATATTCTGTATTACAGATGGCACCGTGGTTGAACGGCACCCATTTAGCTTTTTTGGCTGGTTTTGGGCAACTATTGACTTCTGTTATTTACTGTAAGTATATTGATACATAATATTTATTAAGTGTCTGTCTGTCATTTCAAAATAACTTTGTTGTCTTATGTGCAAAATATACTTAGAGGCACAATTATCCACTTTAATATACTCGTGTCATATTAAAGAGGGCAGATAATTGTGCCTCTGACAAAAGTTATTTACATTAATACTAAAACACAAAGAAGCTTTTATAATTTGATTTCAAAATCCTCTCTGCTTGTCTGTTTATTCGGGCCAATATTTAGAAAGCCTGGACCAAAATTAATCAAAAATATATCCTGTGGGATTTGTAAAAAAACCAGATTTCATGAGGATGAAGTTGAGAGAGTCCTAAGGCCTAGTCCTTACTAGTATTATAAATGTTGTTTATTTGTTATACTACACCTAAACTTCTAAACTGAAAAATTATTTTCCCTATGGGAAGCTCCATTATCAGCCTGTTTTTCTATGGGAAGAAGAACTAGGCTAAAACTGTAAGGGCACAGCAAATATTGTAGCAATGTTCTGTGTAGTAATTTGGTAACAATTTTTTTTTTAATTTACTCATATTAATATGTCGCAAGAAAAACATGAATCATGACCAAGAACTTGGGATGTTCCCATTGCATACAATTTATTTTATGGATGGTTTCACGAACTTCAGGTACTTTCTGTAAGTTTTGTCACTTTCTTACTTAATGTCCATTGACAAGGACAAAACTTGTGAGCTATCAATCAGATGGTGGTGAAAACAGCCTATAAAATTTATTTATTTTTTGTTTGTCTAGTTTCAGGACCATGATTGACCCCAATTACAGTAAACATGGAGATAGATATGTAAGAGATTTTCGTCCGCCTGGAAGTGGGTATGTGTCTTTTTTGTCAAGATTTTAGCTTGCAAGTTTATCTGGACTTTAATATTTGTTTTTTTTTTTATTTAAAAGAGTATATTTTTGTATAGATTAGTGATCCTTTGTGCTAATCTAACTAGTTAATAGATAGGGATTATTGGAGGGCTTAGATGAGCATAAGGGAAAACCTTGGAAGGAGTTAAGTGCTTCCACCCAAGCCTATCAAACTTCTAGGTACACCCACCAATATAAGATTATTAACTGGATTAGTTACCACTTACCAATTAAAAATTGTGTCTTATGATTTATGATTATGATGATTTGAAAGTAAGTTATGGTAGAGGAAGGGTTACAAATACAATATAAATAAAACATGTCTTCTTCTAGACAATCTAGAGAGTTTTTCTAAACAAGTATATTTTAAATCCCTTCCTCAATAAAATCTAGATTATATGTATGCCAGATATGTGAATAGTCTGTATTTGCTACTAGGTCCAGTAAACTGAGGAACTTAAGAGGTTAATCTCACATGCCTGGCTTGCTCATGCTCATAGCATTGGGGATGATGACGGTTTTTTAAATTTTATACAATTTAAGAGTTTGCCAATAGTAAAGCATATGTAAATAAATTTTGTAGAATTAATAAAGTATCTGTGATTATTAGTTTCGAAGCTACAGAAATTTAAAGGGTCATATTTGTGAAGGTGCCTTGGATTGTTCATAAACGCTGCATACTAAATAACATGAATAAATGATCTCATTTGATGTGTGAATTGTTAGATTTATATGGATTTTTTTCATCTAATTACATTAAAAGATTTTTGATTGTACTAATTAGTTAATATTTATTTAGAGAATCGGGTCAGTCGGGTGAATGTCTTGTAAAAATCAATATATTATAATCTAGTCATCATACCCTTTTCTTACCAAGTTAAACAATATCCTACGTGCATTAATGCAGCATGGCATGCTTTAAATTGTTTGTCAGAAGAAACACCTTGAAATAATATCATTTGCATTTCATCATATCATATCAGCCGATAGACGTCCACTGCAGGACATAGGGACATAGGGATATACATTTGTAGGGACTTCCAAACGTCACCCTGCCCTGAACCCCTGCAACTCGCTTGATGTCGTCAGTCCACCTGGTGGAAGGTCGACCAATACTGCGCTTTCTAGTGAGGGTTCGCCATTCCAGCACTTTGGGACCCCAACGTCCATCGGCTTTTCGAACTATGTGCCCCGCCCATTGCCACTTCAGCTTCACAACTCGTTGAGCTATGTCGGTGACTTTGGTTCTTCTTTTGTCATTTGTTTGTTTATTTGCATTTGGTATATAACAGTATTCTTATTTCGTTTTCAGACCACCAAAACCACCATCGCGTAAATTCGGAGGATTTGGACCTTCTGGCAGTGGACCTTCACCCCCCCCTATGGGGGGCTGTGGGTGTGGCTAACTTGTGAAAGCACTGTCATAATGATCTGATATTGTTAAGTCAGCCATACTAACTTAACCATATCAAATCAATCATTTTAATAATTCATCAGATATCAAATTTTGGTTTATATGAAACTTTTAATTAATTATATAATATTATTTTTTTAATAATCTGATAGTATTTGTAAAACTTATAGAGCTAAATATTATATTTAAATGACAAATATAACATTATAACTATAATATAAACCAAGTTGGCACAACTCATAATATTAGTTAATTAGTAAAATAAATAAAAATTCCTTTCTTGTGACAACTTCAGGACAAAAGGTGTATGACATAATTAACTAGGATTTTTTTTCAAAGTTTAAAAATCTATAATATAACATTAGCATTATCTCAGAATAAGGATTAAACATAACACGTTTGGATATATCTAAATTATAATAGGTACAATATGGGTACAGTTACGCGAAAACGTTCTAATCCAAAACTTGGACGAAACTGTGATATTATTATTGTTCCTTTTTTATGCCCTGTATTGGTTCTACTATGGCCCAACAGTGCTCAAGTTATACTTCCTTACGTTTATTCTCACTTTGGTCGATAACGTTCCATATGCTTTTAGACAAAAGTAAACGGTATTACCATCTAAAAAAAATTGAATTAACCGATTCATAAACATTTTTTTTATGATAATATTGACGTTTAAATAATATTTCATGTCTATCTGAAACAATTAGGCGAAAGAGAGAGACGAATATCTTAGCAATCAATGGATTCATCTTGTGGGTGCCGGATCCATCGCGTGGCAGAGAGAAAGACTCCGAGCAGAGTCCTGAACTTGTGACGAATGGATGTAGGGTTGAGGAATTCCTTGACAATCGAGTTGTAGAGAGGCCAAAGACGTAGAAGCCGCCGTAGATGAGAGGGGATTACCAGCATAGTATCTCTATAACTTTAAATCTGCAGCATTATGTAGCCACATTAGATATTCATTTTTATATTGTGGTCCTTCGGAATGTTAGTCTCCCACGGTACAGTAAGCTCTACAAGTACTATTCGCTTAGTTTGTTCGGAAAAAGGAAAATGTCTAGTCTAGATCTCGAAATAGTTACTACATCCGCTGGGATTTTATGTTTTTCATACATATCCATTAATAAAGTCCAGTCAGGTGCAGAATCTATGTTTGAATATAATAAATAACTTACTAGACAAATTTGATACCAGACGAATTTTGACCAAAGTGATACATAAAGGCGTAACTGTCCAAATATCAAACGATGAAAACTTTTTTGAATTCAGTACCTAAGCAAACGTCGTCTAACTCGCACATGCTTTATGTATAATTGATTTATGTTGATAATAAAGAGTTGACGAATCTAAGAAACAACCCAACTTGCATGACTTGGACTAAATACTCTATACTAATAACTAAATATATGCGCTAGACACTAACGAGTCGAAATTCTTAGAGGATGTTGAGTGTTCAGTGTTTATGTGCATAATATAGTTAAAATATTTCATTTGTTTTTGTATTTTTGTGTGCATTATAAAATATTCTTCATCTTTTCGCGACATTTACATACGTCCTAAAAGTGATTTATGGATCTTAATATTATATTAATTATAATAGTGGATTAATTTTTGAATTTGTAATTGAATTTTAATATTTTTATCACTAATTTTAACATAAATTATTAAATATTGTTATCAAACCAAACCAATTTATGTAGATAAGGTTATATAACTAAATTTCTATTACTTTCATTAATTTTAAAATTGTATTTTAATTTTTAACGCTAATATACATAATATATAATAAGTATATTGTTTTATTTCTTTAAATGTTCCTTATTGTTATTATATAGTTTTAATGTAATAATTATATTAAACCAATACGTATAAAACATATATTAAACCAATACGTACAAAATCATATGTGAGTGTCATTATGGACATATAATTTAAGGTGCTGTTTTTGCAGTACTATCAGTGTATTTTTATTTTTTAACCGACTTCCAAAAAGGAGGAGGTTCTACGTTCGGCTGTATGTATGTTTTTTTTTTATGTATGTCCAGCCATAATTCCGTCATTTATGGATCGATTTTGAAAATTCTTTTTTTTTTTGAAGGGTTCGATTCCAGGGTGGTCTCATTTTTTTCATGTCAGGATCTGATGATGGCATCCTGGAGAAATTGAGGGGAACTTTTGAAAATCGTAGAGACGGCTGTTACGGCTAATATTTGTTAGTGTTTCCATTAGGTATTTTGAACCACTACAATTTTATGAAGGTCTGGAGTTGGTCTGATGATGGAGCCGAAACACACACGATGGAACTCTTCAACGATTTACAGCAATTACCTTTTGTTTGGGCTTGATTAATTTGTAATGATGAGAACTTTCCACCTAGATGAGTTGTGACTGTATTAAGGGTCTGCTGATGGAGACGAACGACAGTTAAGGGAACTCCTCGACGGTTCACAGTAGATACCTTGTGTTTGGACTTAATAAATTTGTATTGTTGAGATACCTACACTTTCCACCTAGATAGGTTGTGACTGTATTAGGGTCTGGTGATGATGACGAAGGAGAGTTAAGACCTTTTCTCATTAGTTATGATACCTTTCACGTTTTTCTGGATATTCAAATTACGTGTGGATAAAGGAGGAGTGAAATTTCGTATATGAGTTAAGGTAGTATTTTTAAAATGTACTTATCATAAGAAAATAACGTTTTAGCTTATAAAATTTTGTTCACACTTAATTGATATGCTTACACTAAAAATGAAAAAAAAAAACATTTAGATTGCGCTGTTTAAAAGTTACTTAAACAGCGACATCTATTATGCACTGATTGTACTACAAATACAGCGCCATCTATTTCAACGGTGTCTATTTAATACCGTGATGTTTAAAAGTAGTTAATAAACTTCACAGTAATAAACCGACAACTTTAAATAAAATAGATGGCGTTGATTTTGTAGCACAATTAGTGCTTATTGGTTTGTTTAATGCATAGGAACATCACCGTATTAAAAAGACTAAGTTGAAATAGATGGCGCTGTATTTGTAGTACAATCAGTGCATAATAGATGTCGCTGTTTAAAAGTTGTTAATATACGTCATGGTATTAAACCGACAACTTTAAATAAAATAGATGGCGTTGATTTTGTAGCATAATCAGTGCTTATTGGTTTGTTTAATGCATAGGAACATCACCGCATTAAATAGACAACGTTGAAATAGATGGCGCTGTATTTGTAGTACAATCAGTGCATAATAGATGTCGTTGTTTAAAAGTTGTTAATAAACGTCACAGTAATAAACCCACAACTATTATTACAACAGAGGGTGTTGATTTTGTAGCACAATCAGTGCTTATTGGTATGTTTAATGCATAGGAACATCACCGTATTAAATAGACAACGTTGAAATAGATGGCGCTGTATGTGTAGTAAAATCAGTGCTTTGGTTTGTTTAAAAGTTGTTAATGAACAATACGTTATTATATAGACAACCGTTATAATAGATGGCGTTGTTTTTGTAGTACAATCAGTATTATAATAGATGGCGCTGTTTAAAAGTTTAAATCTGTAGGTACCTATTTAATTATTATTTACCTAATTTGAATAACCTGCTTCGTTGGTTCAGTGGCTAGCCGATGAGGCTTTGGATCACCGGGTTCTGGGTTCGAGTCCTGAGTGGCTATGAAATACCGAACTGTTTTCAATCTAGAAATTTTCAGCGCAGTTAGGAGCTAAGAAGTTTGCGGTGTTATACACCCCGTGCCTCGGAGGCCACGTAATGCTTCTATTCCGTCCAATCATTCATTATATCCAATCATACATTTGTGATCGTAAAATATACAAACACATTCAATCCGGTCTGTCTAAGCTTTGGTGGGTCTAAGCTAAGCGCCATATCACTTCTTTTATAAGGTGGGAGGCCTGGCTCTGGTGCCTTTAAAGTAAGTTACGAAGGATGAATTTAAATAAAACAAAATAAATGTATCACACTATAATTTATTTTCATAAATAACAGAAATTTAGCACATTTCATTAAGAGGAAGAATATTTTGTCCCTTATATATCGAGATAACTTAAAGTAACTTGGATACTTGTAACTTCAATTTTATATTATCGAATAATTATTATCACCATCCTACTTCCTACTAATATTATAAACGTGAAAGTTTGTATGGATGTTTGTTATCTACTCTTTAACGCCGCTACTACTGAAGCGATTTGTCTGAAAGAGATTTTACTCTGGATTAACACGTAGGCTACTTTTCATCCCAGAAAAATCCATGGTTCCCATAGGATTTGTAAAAAACTGAAAAGCACCCGGGCGTCCGCTAGTTATCTCATAATATTATTACCTGACGATACTGAAAGTGCTTGTAAAAGAAATAAGAACCTTAAATGAACTTTCACTTTTGACTTTATTGAGCCTAATAATACGTAGATAATTCAAACTTCCTCAAGCCTTCGAGACTGCTTACGATTGACTTGTATAAACTATTTTTATAGGAAAGTTCAGAGCGACAAAAATGAAGTGCGACAAAATTGACTTATCCCCCAGCATACTTATTTTATATTTCCTTTAACTAGTTTAGTATTTTTACATAACTAACTAGGCTCAAAAAACTATACTATTCTAACAATATATTAATAAAAAAAAAGATTTTTGGTGTATGTAAAGGACGGCATAATTTTTCATTGCTGTATCGGCCCCTGATTTTGTTCACCAACTTTTGACCATACGTACGTAACGTTATATGTGATAAATACGTGTAACCACAGAACAAGGAACATTTACGTTGCGGTAACACCGTTCTAAATAGAATATACATTTTATTTATTTTATAATATAATTGAATATACCTAGGTATTACACACAGAACAGAAAATGCTAAAAGCCAACGCGTTTCATATATCTAGTAGGCTACTACTAGTAGGCTTTACTTGACTGTATCTATCACTTCCAGGAGCGTAGCTACCGCCGTAATAGCCGTATCAATAATACGGGGCCCCCGGACTACAGGGGGCCCCTGTAGTCCGGGGGTTTTAAGTATGAAAGCAAAAATGAGTAAAATGTATCCCACAATTTTACTTACTTTGGTGCTTCCCATAGAAAAAAAAAACAATAATTATAAAATAACTGCTAAAGAGAAATCTTCGGGATTCTCCGCTGGTTATTGGGACCCCCAACTAACTTTAATACGGGCCCCTCCAAGGCAAGCTGCGTCACTGATCACTTAGTGAATATGTGGAATTATACTGACGCTCTTTATTTATTTTTATACTATCTAGCTCCTAACCCCTCTGTTTTTCTTAAGACAGACGAATGAAATCTATAGTTTGAGAGCCTCTCTAATTTATTAATGTAGGATTTAGGTATTTATAATAATGAGGTTCAACTAACTTTTTTTTAAATAATCTTCTACAATATAATTCTTAAACTAGGCATGAGTTCGTGTATATTATGGTATTATTCTTTTTCTAGCATTGAAAATCTTATTGGTAAAACAGCAACAGGCTCTGATATATTTGGTTTGTTGATGAAAATGCTCCAGGTCATCTTATCTAGCTCGAAAAGACCTGTAACATAAAATTAGTAAAAATCATTTTTTTTTATTCAAAGACTGCGATCTTACCTAATACTATGTGACGATGCAGCTGTCTATATGGTTTATTTTATCCATAATTACCTATAACTGTTTAAGCTGACCCGTGCTGGAAATCGAACCCATGACCGTCGACTGTTGAAAACCAAAGCACTACCAACTGCGACAGTGTTTGGAGTGCCACACACAATTTCTTTCGCCTTGCTATTAATATTTCTATGTCAAATTGCTATTGCTACTATATATTTTAAAATTAAATTTAAAGAAACTAACTTCCTGTGAAAGGTTCATTAAAATCGGATCAGCCGTTCCAAAGCTTCTGGACCCGGAAAGAAGCCGGGACAAAAAGACAGACAGACCATTTTATAAGAATTTTCTTAATTCTCTACGTGTGTGAAGTTTGCTAATCCGCATTAGCATTGGGCGAGCGTGGTGGACTATTGGCTTAACCCCTCTCATTCTGAGAGGAGACTCGAGCTCAGCAGTGAGCTAAATATGGGTTGATAGTGATGTGATGTGTGATGTTTAATGATGATGAACGGAACGTACCAGCAGCAATAGTTTTGATGACGGTATCCTTTTTCTCTTGGAATACTTGGAAGTCGGTGCCGCTCGTGTCAGATAGGATGTCTTTGATATCTTTTTGAGTTTTCGGCGTTGGATGTGCATGTATGGCTTTAAGGCGGGCAGTGCTACTATCTATAATTGGTCCTATAACTTCTTTCAGTTTAATCCTTCGGTATCTGTAATGTAAGGCAAGGAGTAAAAATTTATCTGTACTAAATACTAATATTCTGTCTAATATTCGGTCTGTCACCTTTTCACGGCTCAACTGCGGAAGCGATTTAGAATAATTATGGTACAATGAAAACCGGCCAAGTGCGTGTCGGGCCACGCGCAGTGTGGGTTCCGTAGTTAAGTTAGAATTTTAAGCCCTAGTATATTGCACAAAAATACCGATAACCATACCCTACAAAACGGGATAGACGATAGTAAATTCATCCTCACTTTGCTCATTTTTATGTAAGGAAGTATCCCCAAAAAAATTTAGTTTTCAAACTTTCTTTTTACAATTTTATAGACGAAATTAATATACATACCCATACCAAATTTCGTCTTTCTAGTTTTAATAGACTTTGAGTTATCTTACTGATAACTTTATCTTTTTTTAATAATATTAACAACGGAATTAGTATGCAGTTTTCGATTTCCTACTACGTTTTTTAAGTTGGTCGATTACTACTCTTTAAATAGCAATTGCTAGTAAGCCGTTATAGTTTTCCTTGTAATTCATTATATATTCTACTTTCATGAATTTTTTTCACGTATCCATACATAAGCGTTTAGCCGGTACAGGCTAGGGACACTTAAATCTAACAAAAATTTGGCTTTGAAAGCATTATATTTTACAAACGGATCCCTAAATCCAAAAATATTGGAAAAAGAACTCTCATAACTTTCCTATCCTAACCTATTCTATCTAACGATACCCCACACTATGAAATAATCTACTATATAAAAATAAGTCTGGTATTCCTTCCTGACGCTATAACTCCAGAACGCACGAACCGATTTCTACGGTTTTGCATTCTTTGGAAAGGTCTCGGGCTCCGTGAGGTTTGTAGCAAAGAAAATTCAGGAAAAGGTAGGGGTAGGGGTAGGTGTAAGGTATAGGGTAGGGGGTAGGTTAGGGGTAGGGTAGGGGTAAAGTTGGGTAGGGGTAGTTGAAAGTTTACATCGAGTTTCACGCGGACGAAGTAGCGGGCGTCCGCTAGTTTATAATAAATTAGTGTGATTAGTATAGATTAAGTATGGATTTAAAATACTACTCACATGTTTACATGTATCAATGGCTCATCAGCAAATCCTTCAATATTAACCAGTGACCTATCACCCGTTAGATCTGGAGCCACTTCAGCGTTATAGATCTTTCTTCCTCCACTCTTGTCCGTCCAAATCATGTTAATAGAAAATCCATTCGCAATACCAAGTCCTTCATCGCGTAAGATCCTCTCAGCATCAGCGAAGTTTTTAGAGGCCAATAGACGACGTGTTATGAAAGTTCTCGCTAGATAGAAATTGAGACAAGAGCTGGTTATATGAATGGATGATTGGATGGATGGATGGATGGTACTCGTATCTTTCGGAAACTTATAAAATATACCTAATCTTACAGAATCATCTATTTATTGTTTTTAGAATTAGGTTATTTTCAAGCAGAAGACAGTAGAGTAAACTGGGGCCTTAGTCATGTGACAAGTCGATTATCTTTCTGCAAACGTTAGCGTTTGTGGAAATTAAATGGACCTGACACATGGCTAAGGCCCGGTTTGTTCGGCAATTATTTCTACCTCACTCTAAACGCGTGAGAGTGAGAGAGTGTGTGTCTAGAGATTTGTCAGTAATTATTGTGTAACCTCAATTTTGGATTTTTATATATATTATGTATAGAATTTACTAGACGTTCTCTCGTAGTTTTGTATTCAAACTGCGGAAGATTCGCGAAGGTTTCAAAGCGTTGGTTAGTTTCTAAGCTTCGTTCTGCAGACCAATTCACTAACAGTATATCATACAGTAGGTAGATGACATTTGTCAGTTGAGAGAGTTAAGACTAAATTAGTGTAATAGGTCAGCTGATGGCAGCCACCCGACCGCACATTGTTAATCGACTTCCAAAAAGGAGGAGGTTCTACGTTCGGCTGTATGTATGTTTTTTTTTTAAATTTAGAAACATTAGAACCATACTCACGTGTATTTCCAGGCTTCAGGGTTAAGGGACTGAGAGTGTTGATTGAAAACACTAAACCATTGCCGTTGTATCCCATGGTATATCCTGGCATATTACCTGCGTAGCAAAGTGACGCAAATCTCTCTTCGACTGCCTAAAATTACAAATATTTTAATAATAAGTATTTCTTGTGTGTGTAAAGAGAGTAACTACATGGTACGGACCATCATACAAAAGGAAAAGAGGTAGACCAAAAGAGAAATGGGTTGATGAAGTAATAAGAAAAGCCGGTGAAAATTGGATTACTAAAGCAAAGGAAAGACAGACATGGGGCGAAATGGAGGAGGCATTCACCCCTAGAGGAGTCCATAATGAAAAGAAAAAAAAATCATCTTTTGTAAATTCATTTTGTTATTGCATGCACATTATTTGTAACATTATTCTTTATGGAAATAAAAAGGCTATTAATATTATTATTATTATTATTATTATAAGTATTTCTTGTGAGCGATTTGGTTTATAGGAACATTAAAAAATACGTGTGGCTCTCGGGGTCTGCCGCGGTATAGATATTGCATAGCATTTTTCATCATACTTTATTTGCAGCTAGTCTACACACATGTCTAGTCGCACAAACACAAACACTGTGCCTAAGTCTGCGGAACTGAAACGACGTTAGACGATGCACGGCTTTCAACGCCGCACCGCTGTGCCGGTCGGAGTGAAGGTGTTAGGTTTGTTTTCGTTACGGAATTTCTTGATTCGGTCGCCGCGCTCTAAGCCCGCGATAAAAGCTATGCAATATTTTAAAAACAGTGTGTAGAGCACCTGTTAAGTGACTGAGGACATGAGGACAATGCAATCCCAAAGAAAATATAAAAAATAAGCTTTTTATTTTGGCGATTGCATTGTTAACTGCATAGTTATTTACTTTATAACACATTTGCTCGTAAAGAAACGCTTATTTCACCAATTTCAATATCGTAATGTATCTCATTACACATGTGCCGTAATGTCATATAAAATCTTTATCGTCCGTCTAAAACTGATATGGTACTTTTTTAAATCTTGGCAAAGTGGTTTTATATAAAAAGTGCTCATTTTTTAATTTTAAAAATTTTGACAATAAATGTCAACCATTTATCTGTATCAGAAACACAAAAATATTAATTTACTTTATTAGTAATACCGGATGGTTTTGGTGCATTTATCTAAAAAATAAACAAACGCTGGTGTGCGCAGTTCGTTATCTGTGCAAAAATGACAAGTGTATCAAAATGTCATCATAAGGAAAACGAAGATGCTAAATAATTTTCAGAAAGTGTGTTCAAAGTGTGTTTCCTCGCAAATGTGTTATAAAACGTCGTATGACATACGGGAGCTTTAATAATTACAGGCTCTGCTTCTTTACTACAGCTCTCGCCTTTGACTCGAGCTGCAATATCGCCTTGGCTGTAATTTTCAACTTACCGCACTTATATCATAATGTACTATTACTGTATACCTATAGTACTATCAGTCAAACTTACCCCTCTTTCCTTGTCTTCTGGGGTCGGTATTATATGTGCAGACATTATGTAGAAATGATTTAGTGTTTCGCTAAATGCGTCTTCAGTGTGACCCAAAACGGCCTAAAACAAATGTTAAATATTATAAAAATAAGTAGCCAACGCTGAAGCCTAACACTTAATAAATTCTTGGGGTGGATCACCTAAGGGTATAAAAAGCAACCCTAATCAAATTTATTCCGAGACCTACTGTATACTGTAAAACTTCATCAAATTCATCAAGCAGATTCGGACGAGTTCTTCTAGATATCTGCTAGAGATCAGCTGATAATTATCTATTGAAAGAGCTATACCACGGGATTGACAGAATCAATCCACGGAATTCCAAAAACATAATCTATACTAATATATTATAAATGCAAAAGTAAGTCTGTTTGTCTGCATGTTATCTTTTCACGGCTGAACCGATCATAGGGTACTTTTTGACCCTAAAATAAAAATAGAAGGGGCTGAAATAGGGGTTGAAAGTTTCTATGGACAGTCGTTCATTTTTAGAGTTACAGTTTTAAAAATTCGATAAAAGATCCGAAATATTCAAGAATTTTTAAAGTTCAAGCCCTAAAGTGGTGAAATAGGGGTTGAAAGTTTTCATTGGTTTCCACGCGGACGAAGTCGCGGGCGATCGCTAGTATTTTATATATTTTACATAACTAAAATAACAGATCTGACTGAAAACTACTGAAAATACTAACGCTTTTTGGAGTTTTAATTGCCAGAGAACTGCAGCCACCGGTATCGTTCCTCGGTACATGATTATCGTTGATTGTTCCGATAATATCGTCCATTTGCAAGAGGAAAAGCTGAAAAACAATAGATCGTATAATAGAAAATAATTTATTTATGTAAACTGAGTATCATTGGATCCCAAGTTCAGTATCTAAAATTAAAATAGGCGCAATTAAAATTAATTAAACCTCTGATTAATGCCCGTTTATTAAACTTACTTTTTACTTCACCCTGAGTTTAGTACGTTTTCTAAGTTATAATGTAGCAACTCCGTGCGTGTAGCAAAGTTTCCCCAAATTTTGATTAAAATCAGACCACAATTGGATATCCTGCATCATCATAATTATTAGCCTATTTTTGAAGACCCACAGGAACAGACCTTTTTCTACGGAAGGGAGAGATCTTGGAGTCAAATGCCCACGCTGATCCAAAGCTAAAGTGCTTCTGTTTACTCTTGACGGACCCAGGACCCAGGACCTTCGCCTTGTAAATCTACTGCGCCATGGAAGAAGAAGTAGATGAAATAAAGAAAGTGAACATCTGTCAGCGTGTGTGACAGATAGATGGGACACAGCCCTGTGTCTTGGAAAACAAGTAAAGTTTGCCATCGTTCTCCGAAGCACGGGGCTGTAACACCACCAGCTTCCCAACTCTGAGCTAGTATGGAGAATTTCTCGGAAGGAAGAAAACTCGATCGTGTAATCCTGGTTCCTACGACAGGCTATGAAATATTATAGCCTGTCCTAAGAGTCAGGATCTCACGATCTAATATACCAAGTAGGATATTAGTTAAAAATACAACTGACCGATTGGAATGGCACGTTGGCACCGTCAGCGACGCCCTGAATCTCCTTGATGTAATACGGAAAACGTTGCTTCATGTTGGCAAGTGTCTTATCATATGCATCGCGCCCTGCATCTGTCTTGTACTCCTTCTCGAAGTCCCTCAGGTTTTCATACGTGGCAATGAAGTTTTTAATGATGGACGAGAATGTACGACCCTGAAAATTAATATAAATGTAAATAAATTGCCTCCGATTCCGGAGAGTGTTCGAATCCGGCCAGGAGCATGCACCTCCAACTTTTCAGTTGTATGCATTTTAAGAAATTAAATATCATGTGTCTCAAACGGTGAAGGGAAACATCGTGAGGAAACCTGCATACCAGAGAATTTTCTTAATTCTCTGCGTGTGTGAAGTCTGCCAATCCGCATTGGGTCAGCGTGGTGGACTATTGGCCTAATGCCTCTCATTCTAAGAGGAGACTCGAAGCTCAGCAGTGAGCCGAATATGGGTTGATAACGAAATAAATTGAATTATCTGTCTATTATGATTAACGTTTTCACCATGATCAATATATTTTTAATGGCAGTCAAAAGGCACACGCCCTAGACGACATTATGGATGTTATTAATCGGAACCAATGCGGGTTAGCAGACTGTAATGGCTATATAAATAAACGAGTCGCGAAGCATTAAGTGGCAATGGCTGAGCACATAGTTCGCAGAACCGATGGACGTTGGGGTTCCAAGGTGCTGGAATGGCGTGTCCCGCACTTGCAAAATAAACAGTGTTGAACGACCCCTCACCAGGTGGATTCAGGATCGTGATGTTTGCAAATTCCTAAAAAAGCCTTTGTCCTGCAGTGGATGTGATGTGATACTACCAGATCTCAAAAGTTCGGGTTCGGCTGACCTGGACTGGATGTAACACAGGGCACCACTTAACCTTAATAATAGGTATAGAGAAGCCTATGAGTGGAGGTTTTGCTCGAGAAATTCTTGGTAATAAGAAGACCGTAGCATTATTAGCCTAGGACTAGAACCTAGAACCTCATGATGAATGCTACAAAGGCTAACCACTAAGCACGACTTAACAGGAACCGCGTCCACCGAAAAAAGGTGCCTTGTAGCGTCATAATGCAGTCCACTCGTTCTGCAGTTCCAGTTTCCTCAATAAGTTTCAATGAGAACGACTTAAGAACTAAAAATCCGACTAGACATTGAAAACTTAATTTATCAACTTGAATATGATTTTTTTAAATAAATAACCTTTTTATGGGTATAGAAATTTATTAGAAAGATAGTCTGGGATATTTTATGCGAGATATTACAAGGTGGTAGAGTCCTTACAAATAGTCAAAATTGCATATTAAACTAAACCTAGGTACCTGAAATTAATGACTTTTGTTTGAATTGGGCATGTATTGTCAAATTGAGAATTCTTAATTTTCCTCGCTGTAGTGAAATGAGACGTTTTGTGTTGCGCATTACCGCAAATTAATTTATATTCCACGCCCTTGTATTCCTCGCGGCGCTGAGGATACATTTTTTTTTTAATTTCTTTACCTCGTTCGTGGTAAAATCTTAGAATCCTTCGCTTGTACGCGCACTCGCCGTAATAAACAATTTTGTTGCCGCCGTAATAACAAATAAGTATTTATACTTCCTCACGATATCCCTTCAGATGTCATGCGGAATCATGTCCAGTCGCCAGACTCTTATCTTAGTGAAACACTTAGCTAAAGACTCTTAAAGTGTTTTTATCTTTAACAGTATTTTACGAAGGGTTATCGCTAAGCTAAGTAGGAGCATGGTTTGACTAACTATAAACTTTCATGAAATAAGGTACGTTTAACTATTGTAGGGGCTTAGCCCTTAACTTAAGTAATATTATAACCACCATTAATAACCACCAACCACCATTATAACAACCAAGAAAATAAAAAACCTTGGAGTTTCGTTATTAAAACTTATGCTTTGTTTGATTTTTCGTTTTTTGTTATTTAAGACTTAACTCAAGAATGAATGTACACGTGTTCTTCACAATAATTGTCACGGTATATAAGTATAAAGTAGCGGATAGTTGAGGGTGAAATCCACCCGCCCTCCCTGTCCCCTTTTTAATTGTATTGCATACCGAAGGCCCTCGCAAACGTAACGTAAGAAAACATTAACCTCTTCACCCGTTCCGCGTAGGTACCCACATCAGTGTAATGGGTAAAAGGTATAAATTCCCTTATAATCCAGGATCCGGTGAGCATTTTTACAATTGGTTATTATCAAGTTCATGGGGATGATGACTAGGTTTGAATATATTGATTTTTATGATATATTCGGGTAAATAAGGTCATTCTTAACTAATTCATACATAAAAAGCAAAGATAGTCTGGATATTTGCAAAATAAATAAGATTATAATATTTCAAAATCTATCAAAAATCTTTTATCGTAATTAAATGAAAATTTATACAGTTTTAGGTTCATTACATTCAATGTAACATTTTCTAATACATGAACTATAAACATAAACGCACAATTAACAAAGATATTGGCAATTTTGTTCGTACGCCCATACAAATCTAACGATCATTATGCACCTACGACGTCATTAAATCGTACCATTTTGTATGGGGCGTTTTTCAGGGATCCGCGGCAGCGCCGCAAATCTGACTCTTTAAATCCCTGTAGTTCCAAAAGTAATGATCGCAGATACCCTGCTACTTTTACAAAATTCATTTACTATTAGCATACTCCTAATTTATATATAATTTAAAAAACAGTCATCATCCCTATTATATGTGAGTAGCTTCATCTTGATGAGACGCTGAACGTACGTTTACGATAATTTATGATTTTGGTTAATAGGATTACTAGGTAACAAAAAATTCTGAGCGTAGGAACGAGATAACACGCAATTTATAGGACAATGTGGTCGTTAAGTTGTTAGTAAAAATTATTAATGACCTTGTTATTGATACATTTTGGGAAGAGGGTACTTTAAATAGAAAAGTTAAGCGTCTCATCAAGATGAAGCTACTCATATAAAATTAACTTGATAGTAATCAGTTTTAACAATACTCCCCGCATAATTAAGAATATTTTAACGAATTATATACATATAATATGAAAACTAGTTTCAACTATTAGGTTGCACTTTACTACGATTTGCTCATTTGCTATGCACAGGATAATTCACCGGATTCCAAATATGAGGTATTTCAAGTTTAATAATATAATATTCGCAAATGCAATTTACAAATTCGCAAGTAATGATAGTGTTGAGCAATTATATTTTATATACAATTATAAAGACTAATGTCTTCTGAGTTTTAAAGTAACATATTAAATTAATATTATAATTTACTTACCACGTCATATCCGACATCGTAATGAGATCCTTGGACGTAAATCACGGGCACTGCTCGTCGCCTACCCAGCGGTTTTTCACATATTACAGTTCCTTAAAATAGAAAGAAAGTAGTATTAGCAGTGTTTTGTAATTTTTTTTCTATTTTAGGATAAAACTGGCTGAGTTTGTTGTGGGCTCTTCTCGGACCAAGGCGCGTTTGGAACCCTCGTAACTATATTTTTAAGTTTTCCAATAATTATTATCACCATTATCTTTAGTATAATATTATAGCTGACGCCGCGCGGTTTCACCCGCGTGGTTCCCGTTCCCGTAGAAGTACGGGGATAATATGTAGCCTTCCTCGATAAATGGGCTATCTAACACTGAAATATTTTTTCAAATCGGACCAGTAGTTCATGAGAACAAACAAACAACCAGTCCAAGTCCAAGTCCGGAGCACTTCCAACTTTTCAGTAGTGTGCATTTTGAGAAATTAAATATAACGTGTCTCGAACGGTGAAGGAAAGGAAACCTGCATACCAAAGAATTTTTTTAATTCTCTGCGTGTGTGAAAATCCGCATTAGGCCAGCCGCTCTCATTCTGAGATTAGACTCGTGCTCAGCAGTGAACCGATTTGGGTTGATAGTGATGAAGTTAATAATTATTATGCGCTTAAAATGCTAAAATCAAAGGTTCATGCATTTGACGGCTTTGATAACCTCGTAACTAAATACGATAAAGCAAACATAATCGCGGGCACTCGACATTATTTCAAACGATATAATTACAATATTATGAAATATTATTAGCTGTTTCCTTAGGGTATAATCATCATCATTAACAACCAATTCAGCTCACTGTTGGGCTCGAGCCTCTTCTTACTCGTAGAATGGTTAGGCTAATAGTCCACTACGTTAGCCCAATGCGAATTGGCAGACTTCACATAGAGAATTAAGAAAGTACTCAGGCATGCAGGTTTGCTCACGATGTTTTTCCTTGGAATAGATGGCAATGGGTATAATTTATAATGGTATAAATTTATATTTTACCATAACATTTTTTTCTTGCAGATGTCAATAAAACAAATTAAGCTTTATCCAAGTTTAGTTTAATCTACCACTTCAATGGGTGATCTATAAGTGATATTCGGATAATCTCAGATAAACGAATACACTTAGTACGATTATAAATTCCAGTCAGTAAAATGATATTTCACTGACAATTGCACTTGTCATTAACCGACTTAAAAAAGGAGGAGGTTATCAATAAAAAAAAATAATAAAAGAGGGAGGTTATCAATTAGCTACATTTTTTTATGTATTTTCACCGATTACTCGAAGAGGCACCTGAACAGATTTGAATTTTTTTTTGTTTGAAGACGGTACCAAGTTAGTGCTGTGATAATTTAAGCCGTTTAAACCATAAAGATTCAGGATTTTAATTAACGCAGCACTAACTTGGTACCGTCTTCATACTGATCGGAAGGTAGCACATACGATGTTATTTTCACTTTTTAGTTTAGTAGAAACATTTTTGTGATTTTGAAGTCGGTTGTATTTTTTAATTAAATTTTTTTTACTGACTGGAATTAATAATTGTAGTATAAGATATCAGACAAAAATTTTAAAAGCACCTGTAATGAGATTTGTTTAAGACTAGCGGACGCCCCCGGTTTTATGCGTGTAGTTCCTGTTCTTGCGTCACAATAAGTCGATAAAATAAAGCTTTTGATATTAGCTGATAATGTAGTTTTTAATTAGTGTAAGAAATTTCAGAATTGGTTTGGTGGCTTAGGCATGAATTCGTAACTAACATGCAAACTGAGATTAACTTTTATAATATATGTATGGCTATTGGCTAAAGATAATATAGGCTTTATATAACAGGAAGAGGCTTCATTTTAAATGAATTATAGGTAGGTAGGTATAGTTATAGATTAGCGTGGAACAACATAGTTACACTAATTACATGATAAAAAAATATCTAATAGAGAAAGGGCAAAATAAAAACGATTGTTTACGAAATTGCCAGCACTAGAAGCAGACAATATTATGCCTTAATGTTTTAAGAATACGATTTTATGCTTATCACGACTTGCTTATAAATAAGTGTGATTACATGGCAAAGACTGTTTTCTTTCAGATTTCGTGTAAGTGCATTTATACAATGTTGGTTCGTATTTTCAAATGATTAATGCTAAAATTGGCCTGCTAAATGGGGACAACATTAGTTGACGGAAGAAGCAGATGACCCAGAAACCAAACAGTTTTAGAACAGGTGGACTACATTAACTATGAATATGTATAGAGGTAAAATTTAAAATTCGAAGTATAAACAGCCTATATTATATAATAGATTTTCACAGACCGATTTGAACCGTGATTTTTTCCAGGATTAAAGTTAACATATATATTACTCAATAACCTCTTCTAAAAGATTTACGAACCGTTACAGAGATTATCCTAGACAGACAGACAGACGGAGCGACCTTTTAAGAAAGTTCGATTGTGTTTAATTAACATTAACCTCGGTCACCACTCCATAATACCCAGACTATGCCGACTCTACAGAGAACTATCCAAGAAAGATAAGTCCATCGATATCTTCTGTGACAAGATACATAACTTCAAATCTAAAACAAAGTAGGGCTCTGTTCAATAATACGCCCTACAATAATAGTCTTCTTCATTTGATTTTCTTACATATGTTATATTTAAGTTTTTAGTTTCTTTAATTTAAATTTGTGTTTGTAACCTAATTATGATTAATATTATGAATATTAGTATTAAGTTTTAAATTGAACAATTTCCTTTTTGCTTCATTTTAAAGTAACGCAAATTTATGTAACTTAATTTTTTATTTTTTCAACTGTTAATTTTAATTTTTAGTACGACCTATCCTTTATGCACGATGTGGCTACCTGTAAGTAAAATTATATGTTTTGTATTACCCTAGTATCTAAGACAATTTAATTCCATTTGTATTTTTTGGTGGTCCAAATAAATAAATAAACATGTAAATAAGCTTATGAGAAAACACAGTTATTTTGTAATCACTCACACTTAGTCTTCAATTGTACTTATATGTATTGATTTTATAGACAGCCGATAAACAAACGACAATGTTTACATAAATATTTTACGTTTACTGGCGAATGTCATTGTCAATTGTTACCGATCATGCAACGTTATTAAGCAAGTAGTATATTCGCGTAGTAATAAAAAAAGAAACATTGTTTTTTTTTTTACACTTTACATTATTAGCTTTAGCTTTAGGATTTTGTTAATTACAAAAATGCTTAATTGGTAAATAATAAACATCGTTCAAATTATTCGACATTAAAGTATTTATGTCCAGGAACCTAACACTTACCATTAAGTTCCTTCATTTCGTTGTCAAGGTCGGTTTAAGCCTTAATTTTTTAATTTAGCACACTATTTGCCGTCTCTCGGCAGAGTCACGATTGGCACTGCGCTGTGTTGATAAATCTCGGTGTATAATATAGACCTTACGGCTTGGCAGATTGTTCTAACCACAATCGAGGATACTTTGCGTTTGGAATCTCTCAATGATGTAACTTTTGCTTAGAAGAAGGTACAATAACACAGTTACCCGGATAAAGGAAATTGTAGGGTCCTATTTCGGTGAATTTTGAGTACGGTTTTTTTGCTTGATCTTAGCTCGGGATGCAGTTTCGTGTGGTCTCTTTAAGTTGCCGAGCAATTATTTATTAGACTTTATTTATTATTTTAGAGTATTATTCTATTTTAACCATCCACAGATCTAGGCCTTAATCCTTATAGGAGAGGGGATATAGAGCCAAGACCTACCACGCTGTTGTTATGCGGGTTGGTGGGCTTAAGGTGTGAACGTTTATCGACACTAGATATTCATGAAAATTAAATTAGTTTAATTTTGCTTCTTGCCACCAAACCATGTGGGCATGATTTGTAAAGCTATTAAGTTATTTTTGTATTCTTTTTCAACTAACACTAGTATATTGTATGCTTCCCGATCTCATTTCGGAGGTTGGATAAAATAGTAATCCTATCAAACCTAGTTTCACTGCGAAACCAAAAAACCATATTTACCTAGGTGTTAAAGAGTTTTAAAAATAGTCTTTGGTTTTTGAAAGTAGAGACTGAAATTGAAAAATAATCTATTATATTTTTTTTCTAAAAAAATCATCGTCATCATTATCATTAACCCATAGTAGGCTCACTGCTGAGCACGAGTCTCCTCTTAGAATGAGAGGGGTTAGAGCAATAGTCCACCACCCATTCCAATGCAGATTGGCAGACTTCACAGACGTAGAGAATTAAAACAAATCTCAGGTTTCCTGACGATTTTTTTTTCTTTAAATGCATACAACTGATAAGTTGGGAGGTGCATGCCCCGGACCTGATTCGAACCTATACCATCCGCAATTGGAAGAAGAGATTATATCCTCACGGCTTTTATATAAAAAAATGCAATTATCAATATTATTCCAACATTTACATTATGATTTTTGGAAAGTGAAATTGTTTTTTTTTTAAATTACCGGGCTATAACAGTTTCTAATTTCATTATCAAGTCGATTTTTATTTTAAGTACGTACATTCATTGCTGATACATCATCTACTTCCGCAAACTAATATCCCGCCCTATGCGTGATATGATTGCTAAATCGCTAGTTTGTGGGAAATGGTCATATTTCCCAGGAATATTAATCACCCCAAACTGAGAATAGGCACGAAGCCTTTGTTTACAGGTATTATTCAATACCTTTGTTTACAGGTAACATTCAATAGAGCTTAGTTAATAGCCGTGATAGCCCTGTGGATATGACCTCTGCCTCTGATTCCGGAGGGTGTAGATTCGAATCCGGTCCGGCGCATGCTACCTCCAACTTTTCAGTTATGTGCATTTTAAGAAATTAAATATCACGTGTCTCAAACGGTGAAGGATAAACATCGTGAGGAAACCTACATACCTGAGAATTTTCTTAAATCTCTGCGTGTGTGAAGTCTGCCAATCCAATGCCAATTTTGCCTAACCCTTCTCATTCTGAGAAGAGACTCGAGCTCAGCAGTGAGCAGAATATGGGTTGATAATGATGATGATGATGATTATTCAATCTGATAACTAAAAGATTAAAGATCATCGAATTGGTATTACACGACTGAAAGGAATGTGTTTATACATACATATTACGGTAACATTAAAAAAGAATATCATTACAATCGTATCATAAATCGTAAAATATTTACTTAAAAATAACATAACAATTGCAAGAAATGAGGATTATGACCGTGTGAACAGTTTTTTAAAGATAAGGACTTTATACTTTGTATTTATTTAAATTGGACTTTGTATAAATTTGAGTTTAAATTGAATTATGAATATATCAAATGGTTTTTGGTGGGAGTTATAATATTTAACACCAAGCTACACAAACGCATCATGCGTCATGCGTTACAAACGTCTATTATAACGTTACGGTCTATTGTAGTCATGAAATCCGTGGTAAGCTGGTTCTGCTACGGACAATGAGGTCCAGGGTTCGAATCCTGGGTCCGGTCAACAAAAAAATACGTCTTTGGGGTTTTTCTTATTAGCCTAGAGTTGGGAAGTTGGCGGTGTTGGTACATCCTTGTGCCTCGGGGAGCCTGTAAAGCCGTCGGTCCTGCGTCTGGTCTTTTGTCTACGAGAGTGAGTGAAACGATAGTGCACCTGTGCTTGCGCACACACTTGTGTACTATATATCCTGCGTACATGGTTAATCTTTGCATGAGATTGGCTACCGTGGCCGAAAGAAAAGAAAAACTATTCGGACGGAAGCATACTGTTAATGTAAATAAATATCACATTCCTTCAGTTACGATCGTCTTCATTATCATTATCATATCAATCAAAGTCAAACAAAGTCCCAAAGGGACTCGCGAACTTGGTGTGTTGGGTGATATAGACCTAATATTGTATACAGCACGACATAGTGACAAAATCGCTTACACAATTGGTTGTACCTGTAGCACCTTTAAGTTTATATTATTAATAATGTATATTAATAATAATGAAAATGAACTTCATGCAGTGGCGTAACTATGTCATCTTAGACCCATGGCAAATAAAACAAAGTCGCTTTCTCTGTCCCTATGTATGCTTAAATCTTTAAGACTACGCAACGGATTTTAAAGCGGTTTTTTTTAATAGAGTGATTGAAGAGGATGGTTTATATGTATGCAATACATCGTCGCGGGCGTCCGCTAGTAATTAAATTTACATAAAGAGATTTTAGCTGTTTTGTGATTAAAAGTTTAACCGAACCAGGGGCACGTACTGTCACCCTATAATTACGCCACTGTAGTCTCGGAAATATTAACGTACATTTCCTGCATAGTATTCGTTAGTACATTTATAGGTTAATATAATACTTTGTTCTTTTATATATTTTAATATGCATAATTTATACATTATTCAAAAAGTACAAAAGAGTGCTCAATGTTATTTACAATGACATCACGCCCCCATAGACGAGAGAAATTGAATTGTGAATAAATAAATTTTAAACCATGATTTAACATTTTAAACAGCTACGGTGACAATAAAGCTTATTTGCAAACCTCTAATCTTAACAAAATTGACAGGTCTGAATTTACTGGTAGCTCCATATTATCAAGATGTCCACTGAGGAAAGGGGTAGCCTGTCAATTAAGTTGATTTTAGAAATCTCTGCACCATATTTACATGATCTCTATATTAAACATAAATGAATACCACATTTAAATAAAAAAATTACATTTTGTTTAAAATAACATATTTTTAATCAAATATATGTCTTTTTTTGAAACGGATTTATACTCGTATGTTGACCAATTTAATATCTGATCAACCTTTGCGTTCTGTAAAATTTACAGCGATGTGACATAGCTCATTGCCATGGCAAGTTCGTTTTTAGTGAAATTTTATTTTTGACATCCCATAAAAATAACAGTCAGGGATCCGTAGAACATTTTGTACAACTGATTATTAACAAGTTAATTTTTCGTGAGTAACTCCATCTCGATGAGACGATCAACTTTTTTATTTACGAAAACTCTTAATTCTGGTAGCTAACTGAGTTACAAGGAAATAAAAACATATAAGCGACGGAACGAGATAATGTACCACGTAATTGTAGGAAATTGTGGCTGTTCAGTTGTATAACTATAAATTAATTAACAGTAAAATAAACATCTGGTTAGTAACAACTTTTGATAAACTACCCTCCTCCCAACTTGTATCAATAACGAGGTTATTAAAAGTTGTTAGTTACTAACCAGCAGTTTTTTGACGGTTGCTAATTAATAGTTAAAGTTAAAGTTCAAATTCTAATTAAACTTTTTAAAGGCGAAAATTAGCATCGACGCGTATAAAATAGTGGAATCCCCAGGATAATTATTTTATATTATGTTGTTATATAAAACTACTTATATTATATGTGGTATAGGTGAAGTTTTTTATGATCGTGACAAATCGTAGTAACCACAGTAAGCTATTACGCCGGTACATATTACAATAATAATTGCATACCATATTAGTGGTTGGCCGCGACTTCGCACAAATTTTCGATTTGATAATATAACACATCTGTTCAAGAACATTTCAATGTAATATTACTATGCAATCTTTATTATACCTGCTAGATCGTAGTTTTTGCGAGTATTTAGATAATATATTCGTTATACTATATATTATGATATGATATTGAAATCTAATATACACGATAGTTTTAGTTCAATTTTGATTTTTAATCACAAAACTTGCACTGAAATCTTGTGAGGCGTTTTAAGGAAACATTTAAAGATTAAAAATTTCAAGATACATACCTACTCATTGTAATTGGAATTGTTTTTGACATTTATTTAAAAATCACTCCTTATAATGTCATGATCTTTAACAATAACTTTCATTTTATTTTATTTTATTTTTTTATTTTGACGGCATCCTTGATCGCGAGCTTCTCTATATCGCGGTTCTTTAATGTTTCGTCAATTATATTAATAACTAGCGGATCCGGTCAAGCTTCGCTTTGACTTTTGTGCACTTCTTCTATACCCTTACCTACCCTACTCCAACCCTACACCCACCCTACGTCTACCCTACCCTACCCCTACCCTATACAAATTAAAATTAAAATTATTACGAATCTTTTGTATGGGAGAAATTGTTTTTTTAGTCTTTTTAATTTTTTCCCGCCTAAAAACCATCCTAAAACTTCAACGAACATTTTGAAAAAAGAATTGGCCAAATTGGTCCAGGCGTTTTTGAGTAATGCGCTTACCAACACATTTTGCGATTCATTTTTATATTTTAGATAATTAATATCTCGTATTATTTTAAATAAATCAAACAGTAACAAGATTTATTGAAATGTTTTTAATAAGAGTAGCTTCGTCTAGGAGCGAATATTCAATACGTGATTAAAACAGCACATTTTCTAAATTATTATCTCAATTTAAATATATACGATTGCTACGACCCTATAGTCTGCACGAAATCTTCGGTTCCAATGAACGATATCAAATTTAACATGTCTAAGATTTCATATTAGGCTATAAATTGCTAAAAGCCTAGCAATACCTGTTCTGTGGTTTTTGCGTGTAGCCGCAATAATCTGAATATGACGTTAAGTAAGTGCGGGCATCTAGATTATAATCACAGAACAGACAACGCTAAAAGCTAACCCTTTTAGCAATAGAAGTAGCAAGGGGGCGTGGCCCGCGTACACCTGGGTGTGCGGAACATCGCAAGCGTGTCCGCGCATGTATTAGCAGTCTTGTTTTGTTCTGTGACAAAAGGAATAAATAATATTTAACTTTAAAGTAAAATGACATATTTAATTTTTCACTAAATATTAAACAGCCATTTAGGCCACGCCCCTGGGTACGCTGGGTTGAATACAAAGAATTGGCACTTTATAAATCTTGTTACCTCTTATATCTGTGATTATAATAATGTCTTAAGGTACAACCACACAAGGGACCTACTGCAGCAAAGATATGTTGTGCGATAACAAAGCAGTCGTTATTATAAGCTAAACACTACAGTGTAAGGCCTATCTCCTTTTAAGAAACAGGACACTGTCCCAAAGTGAATGTTGGCGATTAGGATAAGGGTGATAACTTTTACTCTATATCGATTCGTAATGCGAATTCGATGCGTAATTATCAATGCTGCGATTCATCATCATCAACCCATATTCAGCTCACTGGTGAGCACGAGTCTCCTCAAAATGAGAGGGGTTAGACTAATAGTCCACCACGCTTGCCCAATGCGTATTGGCTGCGATTCAGGGTAGTTTTAAATACGCTGCCACCAAGTGCTGGAATGATCTACCTCAGTCCTCCCCCCATGCGCGATGTCAGAAAGTCTAAAGTCTGGTTTAGGAGATCCGTATAAAATATTTTGCTTTTGCAACAACAGGATAAGTAACAGTCTACAATCACAGGTTCCTCACCTACCCTCTTAAAAATAAATAATTACCAACTAGTATTAACTGTCGTCCCTATTTTTCTTATACATAAAAACGCATTACGTTAATCCTAGCTTGTACAATAATTGTTCTGTAACCCTAATATGGTAACCCTAATTTGTATTTGAACTGTACTGTTGATTTATTTTAACATAAAACCAAATTCGTTTTATGTCTTGTTGTCTTTCGAATAAAAGTGTTCAATGACAAGGAAGATTTAATGAAACATTCTAAGAACTAATATACATGCGACTGTATAGTATTTTCAAATAGATAACCAAGACAAAAAAGAAATAAAAAAAATAATTTAATTAACTATTGTTAGTTTTAAAACAGTGAATTATTATAATTTGTTTATAATTCAAGTTCAAATCACAATTGGCTGTTGTATTTAAAATGTATCAAATAGTTATTGCTAATTATTCCATTGTACCTAGATGGCTAAAAATAGACGAAATTAGAATAGTTTCAAAAATAGAATGACCTCAAACGATTTTATATTAAACACTCAATTATGCTGTTTGCATATTACTTCGCAAATCGCACTTGCTAACTAGCAGGCTTGTCATCCGCTACAACCATCCGGACTAATATAATAAATGTGGAAGTTTGTTCGTTTGATAATATTTTTTACAGATAAGCCGCTTAACCGATTTTGATATTATTCAACATTATTTTTTGTCGTAAAAATAAAATTGATATCGGAGAATTTGCTATTCACTACGACATACTGTGTAATATTATGTAATTACTAACGGACGCCCGCGATTTCGTCCTCGTGGAATTAAGTTTTTCATAGATCCCGCGGAAACCATGGATTTTTCCGGGATGAAGGGTTATGTGCTAATCCAGAGTAAAATCTATTTTTATTCCAAATTTTAGCCAAATCACTTCAGTAGCCGCAGCTTAAAAGAGGAACAAACATACTTACACACTTTCACACTAACTTTCGCCATTATAATATTAGTGTGAAGACATTAAAAAAAAAAAGAGTTATACAAAATTCTGTTCAACTTTGTATGTTACACGTGCGGTTTTCCTCATACAGTAGACAATTACTATTATATGATTAAAACAATGTATGCATTGGCCAAATGTGTATTATATTTATAGTGTATATTTCGCAATGCAAGTATTATAGTAGTTATTGAATGCCTTTCATTTCCGCGCAGTAGCGACAAAACGGGTTAGGTAAATACATTTCATTCTGATAATATCTAATACTAGCTGACGCCGCGCGGTTTCACCCGCGTGGTTCCCGTTCCCTTAGGTTACAGGGATGATATATAGCCTTCCTCGATGAATGGGCTATCTAACACTGAAATAATTTTTCAAATCAGACCAGTAGTTCCTGAGATTAGCGCGTTCAATGAAACAAACAAACTCTTCAGCTTTATAATATTAGTATATTGTAGGCCCGTACTCTATCTACTAGCAGACTCACTAGTACTCGGGTCACGCGGTGTCATGCGAATAGTTCCCGTACCCGTGGGAATACGGACATAAAATATAACCATTGTTACTAGTTAATAACGTAGCTTCCTATAAATGAAAACAAGTTTCAAGGTAGTCTAGTAATTTCGGAAATTTTTCCTCTTTAAAAATGTTAGTATAGTATTAACAAAATACTAAAATATAATATATTAAACAAAACCTCAATCGGCCCAGTTGGGGTTCGAATTCAGGACCTCCGTCTTGGAAAACCACTGCACCATGGAGGCAAAAATCACTTTGTAAGTTAAAACTCAACTGTTTATGCAATGTTTTTTTTACAAAATACCTTTATATTATTTTACATTTTTCAAAAATCCTTGAACTGTCTTAACTTAATGTAACTGGATGCAATGCAGAAATATAGATACTCGTTTGTTTTTTTTTTATACTATATAATAAAAAGGCCGAGGCTGTAGGTAGGACATATTTAATTACTGTAAGTTATTGTGTCGTGGTAGGTAACAAGGAATGCAAATTTTTAAACAATTCTTAATATTTTAATTAATATCAAAAATATTGTATCAATTCAGTACGTTCGCTTATGAACCAGCTGGCCTATTCACTATTTTTTTATTATCAACCTATTAAAATAAACATCAAATCAAATAACAAAATGTCATCTACATACTGTATGAATACCACCAGTAAGCACCAGATGACATTTGTTACATAGAATCTCAATTTCGCAAGTTAACTACGAGTAGCTTATGTCAAATATAGTGAATAAGCCTGAAGGGTGAGATGATGGCTCGACATACTTCATTTTAGAAATAAAATATAATAAAAATTAATTTGACATTGACAGCCCGCGCTTGCAAAGTCAACTGACAATCAGTGAAAGAGGATATATAAATCACTACGATCGGTGTGAAAATAATGAAATCAGCTTATTTTCCCTGTTGGCGAATATTATTTCGTCTAAGATTCTAGGAGTAATCTAGTAAAATATACAAGATTTTAAGTACATTTCTCATTTCTGAAAAGTGAGCCCAATTTCGGTCAGCTCCTTTCTTAGAAGACATAAGGACTCAGTACCTCATAACTCACTCCAGGATGTGAACCCAGGACCTCGTGAAAAAAAAATACACGGGCTAACCACTGGACTGACAAGGCAGCTAGATAAAAGTGAGATAAAACAAATAATTAATTCACAAGCTAACACATATAAGGTTCTGAGCATCCTTTAGTGATTGCTTTTAATTATGCATAAACGTAGATAGGTATTTAGATAGGATCTGCACCATTTACTATCGCCAGGATAAATCGGTTTTTAATCAGAAACTTCATTATGAGGCATTAGGCAATTACTAACGTGACTGGCAGCGTGACGGTGTCTACGCTGCCTAACAAACAACTGAGCTCAAGTCATCAAATACCCTCTTATTTTTACCAACACTGATACGATAACATAAATAATGAATATTTATACCACCTATAATCGAGAAATTTGTAACAATATGACCGTATCAATCAGTATTCTCATCAATTCCAAATTCAACGTTCAAAATTAATAATCTACTCGTATCTAGCCGGAATTGAAACCAATCTCAGATGCTTGTTAACAGATCGATCTCCACTGCAATTTGAATTCGTGAAGATACGAGTGGGTATTAGACGTACAGATTATGCAAGCTTAGAGAACTACTTAGTTACTAGCTTATTTAGCTTATGTTTCTATACCAGTGATTTTGTACTATTAGATACGTTACGTGACTACAAAATCATCGCAAAAAGTGTTCCAAACTCAACTCCTCTTGACACACACATGCATAATTTTGAATTTAATTACAATTTATATTTAATACTAACTCACGCCGCGCGCTTTCACCCACGTGATTCCCTTTTCCGTAGGAAGACGGGGATAATATATATATCTAACACTGAAAGAATTTTTCAAATCGGACCAGTAGTTCCGGAGATTAGCGCGTTCAATCGAACCAACAAACAAACTCTTCAGCTTTATAATATTAGTATAGATATATGTATATCTATGTAGTTTTTACATTCCATGAACACACCACTCGGCATTGTAGACAATATTTAGATATAATTACGCATATATAACTTCCATTGTTTAGTTACTATGCGATTAAATTAAATTAGGCAAAGACTTTATACTATTTGATATGTCACTAGTGCGTCAAAATTGAGGCGAACAAACGCTAATTGTCTTAATTTCATTTAGTCGCAATGTAAACAAGGAAAGTTAGTTATACAAACAATACCTAAATATTGTCTACAATGCAAAGTTATGTGTTCTGGAAGTGTAAAAATTATACACATACATAAACATATAATGTTAGCAAACACAAAAATGTGAGCTCAGAGTAGCTAAATTCAGATCACTTTACGGTATTTTTGTATGCACGTAACATATCTAATATTATAAAATCGTTGAAATTAAGCCAATTGAGTGACTTTATTCGCCTCAGTTTCGACGCGGCAGTGCCATTTCTAATAGTACAAAATCATTGTTCCATATTATAAAACAAATCCTCCGTCTATCTGTTTGTCTGTTCACGATATATTCAAAAACTACTAAAAGAATTCACCTGCGGTTTTCGTCAAGTAGTGATTCATGAGGAAGGTTTAGGTATATATAGCTATAGTATACCTACTATATTATTACGCAATACTACTATTTTATACTTGGTAGTTTATAATAAACTACGAGTATCCTGTACATTGTATAATGTACAATAGGGATATTAGTATATAATTGTATAAATATTAGTATCTCGTACTGGCTTCTTGAAAATAATTCTTAAGCAGAATAAAGTTTATTATATCCGCCTCCATCCAGGATACAATATCTCATTATGCAGTACCTACACGCTAAAATAGAATAGTAGTGAATGAATTATTAATTATTACATAAATTTTATACAATTAGGTAGTAATAAAAATATAAATAATTACAATTATTTTTATAATTATATTTACTTACAACTTATTTGAATATAAAGACTTTAATTTATATAATTATAACAAAGTCGGATTTTTCGGGTTCAATACAACATTTTAGCTAATTTTTAACTCCCAAACGGGTGATAAAATTATTCACAGAAACACTTAGCCTGGAATAGCTTTATATCCTTTAATCCTAACAGTCTCACGAGAATGGCATATATTATGCAGGTAAAACCGCAATGTACATCTAATATGAGTGAAAGTACTATTAAACATAATTTAATAGTTACTATGAAAGCATCAGGAAATTAAATATCTACTTAGAATTCATAATTCTTATCCGTGAAGGGATCGTGAGGAAACCTGCATACCTGAGAATTTCCTTAATTCTCTGCGTGAAGTTCGTCAATCCGCATTGGACCAACGTGGTATACTATTATCCTTACTTCTCTCATTCTGAGAGGAGACTCGAGCTCAGCAGTGAGCAGAATATGGGTTGATAATGATGATGATGATCCGAATTCTATATACGACCTGTCGTAGTAGTTAGTAGTAATGTGGTTCTATTGTGGTGGTTTTTTTATTATTTTATTCTTTAAAAGTTAGCCCTTGACTACAATCTCACCTAGTGATGATGCAATCTAAGATGAAAGCGGGCTAACTTGTTAGGAGAAGGATGAAAATCCACACCCCTGTCGGTTTCTACACGGTATCGTACCGCTAAATCGCTTGGCGGTACGTCTTTGCCGGTAGGGTGGTAACTAGCCACGGCCGGAGCCTCCCACCAGCCAGAATAGTGGTTTTAAGAGTAGACAAAAGTGGCCTCAAATGGTTCGTGTAAAGATACCTTTGCGACACGAAAGATACCGTTTGCTTCAAACCATCATGATGGGCAAGATTGCAGGCAAAAGAAGTGTAGGAATAAGAAAGAAGTCCTGGCTACGAAATATAAGGGTGTGGACTGGCATAAAGACCGTCGAAGAACTTTTCCGCCTGGCCATGGACAAGGAAAAGTTTAGAAAGCTGACCGCCGACCTTCAGTAATGGAGATGCACTCTAAGAAGAAAGATACCTTGTCGCTTTGTTGTCAGCCGTTCTCTCGAATTTGGCTGACGCTCTCCGCGCGTCTCCATTTTAAGGACTATACTCATTTTATCTTCAAAAATTGTCACCGTTTACACCGAGTCCGCTAGTGTTCTATAAAATACACTAAAAGTTCACACCGATTTAGTCGCGGACGAAGACGCGGGAATATCGCTAGTTATTTACCAATTCAACGCTTACATTCGAATTACGTATACACAGCACGTCGACTCTATTCATGGTCTAGGTCAAGACTCGTTAAGTGTACACGTGTAACACTATCGATCTATATGGAGCAGTTTTTTAACACTTTTTAGGGTTCCGTAGTCAACAAGGAACCCCTTATAATTTCCTGTCCGTCTTTCTGTCCGCGGTATGATTATTAACGTACTGGAGAGCTGTAATTTATCATAACTATACGTCGTAAAACAGAAATTTGAAAAATATTTCTTTCACTAATGCATAGCTACGTTATCAGCGAACAACACAGGCTATATTTAATCCCCGTATTCCCACGGTAATGGGCACTATGCTGTAACCTGGATCTGCTAGGATATTATTTGTATATTATTTCTTACCCTACCAACAACATCTGAAGATTTCCAAAAGAAACTCTGTAAGAGTTTGATATTGAACCTTGCGTCATTGCGTGCCACTTAACAAGTCTCGGACATTCAAGTTACGTCGCATGTCGACTGTTTTCACGGTCTAGGCCAAGAAATATATTGTACCGGTTTCGATTGTTTAATCCAGGGTTTCTCAAACTTTTGGCTCCACGAACTTCTGTTAAAATTTCCAAGTCAAAGTCAAAGTCACATTCATTTATTTCCAATAGGCTTAGTTTACAAGCACTTTCGAAACGTCAGGTAATAATATTAAACTTAAGATAATGGTGATAATCATTCGAAAACTTAAAATTGAAGTTACGAGGGTTCCAAACGCGCCAAGTGACAGCGAACCCCTTACTAACAAATGACCCCCCCTTCAAAGAAAAAAATAAAATTGACTATTGAATAAAATAAGGTTTTTATTTGAATTAAAGTTAACACTTAAATTACCTGTGTCTTTGTAATATTAATGTGATGGGTATGCTTGTTTCTTGTCGCAAATGGATTCAATGCTAGGAGTAATTTTGGACATTTTTAACGTTAATTCTGATACGGTATCAGTTATCAAGCCACCATTACGTAAATTTTGTCGCAAACCCCCTGCCGTCGAATGGCGAACCCCTAGGGGTTCGCGTACCCCACTTTGAGAAACCCTGGTTAAATTGATTGGTTTTTGGTGTGTTTTGTGTTATATGCATTTATTGCACTGAAATATTATCCTTCTTAACATTGACTTGATCAAGTACAAGGATACACTAGGCGGTCACGCTATTTAAACAAACATATTATGTTACTCGTAATGGAATACGGATAATTTTTATCTCATCTAAACCAATATTAAAAAAAAAAATTATAGAACCCTACCTGGATTTGACTTTTTGTTTGGTGGCTCCAAAACTACTGGACCAATTTAAAAAAAAAATAAAAAAAAAAAATAAAAAAAAGAAATAAATAAAAAAGTTGTAAAAAAAAATAAAAAAAAGAAAATAAAAAAAAAATAAGTGATTTGTGACTGAAGCTATGAGTGACTTTGGTTCTCCTGCGGATCTCTTCATTTCTGATTCGATCACGCAGAGAAACTCCAAGCCTACCTAACAAAGTGAATAATATAGTAGGGACTTAAATAATTCCGATATTTGTCTAAGAAGATAATTGCGGTGCAATTAAATACTTTTTCTTATAAATTACTTTCACTAGGGTTTTCCTGTTTCTTAACCAAGGCCTACTCGGCCTAGCCTAGCCTAATTATAAAGCGAAATGAAAGGTAATGGATTACACAATTAAAATAGTTCTTTCTTTATCATGAATAATTTATTTTTCAAATCATACCTACTATTATTATACTCGTAAATGGGAAAGTGTTTGTTTGTTCGTGTATTTCTAATTAACAAAGCAAAGACATTTTAATGGATTTGTCTGTATGTTTTTTTTGAACTAGATAAATCTATCCAGCTGGCCCATTCGCTGGCCCAATGCGGATTTGTAGACTTTACACACAGAGAATTCAAAAAATTCTTAGGTATGCAAGTTTCACGATGTTTTCCTTCACCGTTTGAGACACGTTATTTAATATTTTAAATGTGAATATAGTTAAAAAGATATTTTAAAAAGGTGAAATATTTGTATCAATTGTCTAAAATAAAGGTAGCAAAATACCAAAATGCAGTGCAACAGCGCCCGCGGGCAAAATTGCGGGCCGGAGGCTAGTAATGGATAATTATGATTAATTAGCTTTACACTGTTCAGAATTAATTAGCCAGATGAACCTTTTATAAAGCAGCCTACTTAAATGGAAATTGTAGATGATATTATTACATCCAATAATTACGTAATTGCTTTCTGCTTCCAAATACATAACTAAATAATTTTGTGTTATTACAAAAAGAATTATGTTTTAATTATCTATATTAATATTAATAATATAAAAGAGGAAAGATTTGATTGTTTGTTTGTTTATTTGCATTGAATAGGCTAACTACTGTATCGATTATAAAAAATCTGTCACCATTAGAATCCTACATTGTTTATTTCGTCGTCGTCGTTATCAACCCATATTCGGGTCACTGATGAGCTCGAGTCTCCTCTCAGAATGAGAGGGGTTAGGTTAATAGTCCATCACGTTGGCCCAATGCGGATTGGCAGACTTGACACACGCAGAGAATTAAAAGAATTCTATGGTATGCAGGTTTCCTCACGATGTTTTCCTTCACCGTTTGAGACACGAGATATTTAATTTCTTAAAGTGCACACAACTGAAAAATTGGAGGTGCATGCCCCGGACCCTCCGGAATCGAAGGCAGAGGTCATATCCACTAGGCTATCACGGTTATATTATTTATTTACTTTTATTTAAACACTTTATTTGTAGGTACACCACAAAACAAGGAAACAGACAACATAACAAACAAATAAAAAATTTGTAGAAAGAGCATTGTCCTAGATGTCCACCGGGTCAAATAGTTTTGGATGAAACAGTCAAACACTTGAAAGAATTCTGCCAGCCACTCACAATGAAGTTGACTTGGCAAGTCAAACTTGGCAGCACTTGATCGTAAGTGAATGGCGTTATGCATCAGATCTATTTTACCAGGAAAGTCCTAAAAAGGAAAACATTGATAATTGCACTGTGCTCATTGTCATGAACAATTAAAGTGGCATGCTTAATGTTTTGTTTACAAAGGTATCATTCGTAATGGTGTAAATTTTGACCCTGAAAACTCACTCGAAGGCGCCGTTGTCACGTGGCGTCAAGGCCTCACGCGAGCCGCGACTTCTAGTTCCACAAAGATGACTGTGTGTATTTCTTACAAATATATTTTTTTGTAAGAAACTAACTGACGCCCTGAAAGTTTCCGTCCCCGAGAGAAAACTGGAATAAAATATAGCCTATGATAACGTGGCTATCTAGTGGTAGAAGAATTTTTAAAATCGTTTCAATTATTACCTCATACAATACCACAAATTTACTATACTCTTTATAATACCTATTAGTATAGACTAGTTGTTCACACAGCTGTTTCATGCGTAAATTCCACACCTGTGGAAATTTCGGATAAAACGTAGCCTAGGAGAGAATACATAATCTGTGCCGTTCAGCTATTGAGTCGTGATTTACTCGTACCAACAAATGTTCTTAAAGCAAAGCAGGTGTCCGAAATTGGCAAACAGAGTGGTTTTTGACCGACTTTTTTTAATGTTTGTTACCTTATAACTTCGTAATTACTTATTTAATTTTAAAAATTCTTTATTTGTAGTAAAGAGTATAGTTCCAGATTAGTCCCATTTAATTTAAGAATATCGGTTCAGTAACTTTGTGCTTAAATTAGAATAACCGCCAAATTACCCGTACTGTGTTCGCTTTTAGTTCATTGTGTTACGAGCACTAAAAACAGAAAAATAAAATATTT
>NC_069110.1:10066362-10116540 GCF_947172395.1 Bicyclus anynana | reverse complement strand
TTCTAACTTTTCAAGAAAAGTTGTATATACACAGTTTCGCCATATATCTCCCTTATATCCCACTTGTTAAAATTAAATCTTTAAGTGAATTGTAACAAATAATTAAAAAAAACGTTATAGTTAACATTAATTTAATGGATACAGTAAGCTATCTTCAAAAGATATATATGAAATGCGCTCGTGGATTTTTTAAAGACCTGTATAAGAAGATATCCCACCATACATTGTTTTGTTATATCTCAGAGGGATAAGGCAGCGTTTTCGTTTTCGATCAAATTTCCCATGCGGCTTGAATTTTTCCGACACTTTCAACAATTATCTTCATGTCTCAAACAATTTAGACAAAACCTTATCAAATTATCAAACCTTCAAACCTATCACATCACTTTACCTATTAGTGAAAACCCCCATGAAAATTGTTTTATTTTTAATTCTTTACAAGTTAGCCATTGATTACAATCTCATCTGATGGTAAGTGATGATGCAATCTAAGATGGAAGCGGGCTAACCTGTTAGGAGGATGAAAATCCACATCCCTTTTGGTTTCTAAAAAAAGCCTCCCAAAGAAAGGCTCTACCAGTCAAAGTTTGATTGGTAGAGTTGGAGTTATTTTTATTTAAATAATATTTGCCATATCTTTTAAATATGACCAATATTCGCATTCCCCTCCAACTAGTCGTGAAAGACTGTATTAGGAGTGGGTACGACAATAGACCTATAGGGCGGGGATCGAAACGAACCTCTCGGTTAGTTCGATCGCTTTTACCGCTGAACTATTGTGGTTATGAGTTTATCGTGAACATGTTTATTTTATTTTCGGGTAATGATTAAGGATATACGAGTTTTAGGGCAAAAGTGTTTCATTATGGCCTTGCAAAGTGTCGCTAGTGGACTGGACTCGGGTTTAACGAACCTACCTACCTGGTCATTCACAGTGCTGTGATGTAACAACGAGTAAATGTTTATATACACATCACATCTTTGGGTGTCCTCTTCAAACTGTTTTGCGGTTTTGTGTAGAAAACTCTTCCGGTCTCTTGTAAAATTTTTAGCTGTAGGTTAACTTGGTCCAGTTTTTGACATCATCTATTTTCTCCGCAGTCTTTCTGGAGCACGTTTTCTAGGTATTTTAGGATCAACCTAGTAAACTCATAGAGGGATCCCCTTTGTGGATGCCCAAAAAATTCAATTTTCCACGCCTGCGACTTTTTCCGGGTGTATGTAAACTTTCATTTGATGTGTCCATATTTAAGAAGATAAAAATAATAATAAATAATAAATATACTTAAACAATATACATCACTATCTAGCCCCAAAGTAAGCATACAGAGTAGCTTGTGTTATGGGTGCTAAGATAGTTGATATTATAATATTAATATACAATTATATACTACATATAAATATATACGTTTATATAATGTATAAATACACACAGATACTGGAAAACACTCTTGCTCATCACACAAATATTTTCCAGTTGTGGGAATCGAACCCATCAAAAATGTATCATATCCTTCATGGGTATTTCACATCGCAGACTTTATTGTAGATTTATAAAAGATAAATATTTCAGCATGCATGTGGTTGTCAAATCTAATAAATTTGTAGTTTTGGCTTGAAAGCGTAACAAGCAAGCAAACTTTCACATTTATAATAATATAATAAATATGGGAAATTCATCTTGAACAATTATTATTGTACAAAATGAAAAAGCGTTGATTATTGTATTTAACCAATAGGCATTTTATAAGAATATTATCTGAATACGTTATAATATACTGGATTCTATTAAATTAATGTAAAATGCGAACAGGATATTATTGAGATTTTAAACAACATGCCTATAGTGAACTCGTCTTTTGTCGACGTTGTACCAAGGCCAGATACACTGAAATTGTTCGCTACCTAAAGAAATAAAATTATTGCTTTCAGGGCCTGTAGCCATGTGGCACGTCGGTTTCCTTTCTAGAATCGCAATCGCTTCGAAAACTAACAAAATGTATGGAAATGACAAATTCGATGGATAACTTGATCACGTGATCACGTGACCTGTCGATAGCAAATGTCATTTCCATACACTTTTTGATTTTCGAAGCATTAGCGATCGTAGAAAACGAATCGACGTGCGAAATGACTTCAGGCCCAGGTTTGCTAATCAAAGCGATTACTTTTTTCATTGTAGTTATATTGAAAAGAAGTTGCTAGCAACAAAAATTAAAAAAAAAAACACTATCTTGTAGTAATGTGATTATGTTTTAACAAGCTATTAAGCATCTGCCTTTTATGAATATTATATCTTCTTTCAAGCAAACATATATCTATCACAAACGTAGTCTTAAGATCACCGGTGGGAATGCGCCTTTAAAGAACTTTTTATTAGATTAGCAAAGCAATTAGGTTCCGGTTTTTGATTACGTTGTAAAAATGTACTCGTTTAACTGGTTTCGATTGAATATGTAAAAATATAAAAATCATTTTAGGCTCATCTATACGTCTTATTATATAATAAATTATCCGCCACTTCAGTCTGTCTTTTTTGTAACGATAAACTCAAAGACTACTAAACAGATATTATATTGATTGAAATATAACAATAATTGTTGGAAGTGTCAAAAAAAGTAAATCGCTGCCTTGTTCCTTGAAAATTTTCGAAAAATAATTACTTAATTAAAAAAGGATAAAAATTGAAAACCCCCTTAAAGAGTATATCCATCAATAATCTCCCGGAAGTCACAGGCGTCAGCTAGTGAATTAAAAACAACGAAAAAATTTCGTATATTTCGTTGTACATTACGAAAGAAAATCTTTTTAACAAAAAAAATTGAACCGACTTCAAAATCACACAAATAAACTAAAAAGCGAAGAATAATATCGTATATGCTACCTTCTGATCACTTTGAAGGCGGTGCCAAGCCAGTGACGTGTTAATTAAAGCCGTTTCTGAAAGAACCACGGTCTTTAAATCCTAAAAGTTTAAGATTTAATCGGCTTTAGTTAATGCATCACTGTGTTAGCACCGCCTTCAACCGATTTTCATGAAAATTAAATGAGACCAATCTGGAAGTATACTCTTTCAAACAATAAAAGAATTTTCAAAATTGGTTAAGAAATTACGAAATTATGCGGTAACAAACATAAAAAAAACATACGCGCCGAATTGAGAACCTCCTCCTTTTTTTAAGTCGGTTAAAAACTGAAAGTGATCATAATTAAAATAGGCATTGTACAAATTGAATAAATTTAAAGTATTTAGATCACGTTCACAGCCCACGATGAAACTTTGCAGACTCAATTGTTTGAATTTCGTCAATGAAGTTGCTAAATGGAAATTAGAAAATGGGGTTCTCGTAAATAAAGCTGTTAAATTTGCAAAAAGGCGTGAATACCAATAACTTCGCACACAACAAATTATAAATGCGAAAATATTCGTTTGTTACGTTTTCACGACCACTTGAACCGATTTAAAAAATTCTTTCACCGATGGAAAGCTAAATTATAAGAGAGTAATAGGCTATATTTTATTTCCTGTATGTCTACGGGTAAAGGAATTACGCTAGTTAAACCACAGGGTATCTGCATGTAGAGTAAAATATAACTTGTAGACTTTTGGCTGGTGGAAGGCTTCGGCCGTGGCTAGTTACCACCCTACCGGCAAAGACGTACCGCCAAGCGATTTAGCGTTCCGGTTCGATGCCGTGTAGAAACCGAAAGGGGTGTGGACTTTCATCCTCCTCCTTACAAGTTAGCCCGCTTCCATCTAAGACTACATCATCACTTACCATCAGGTGAGATTGTAGTCAAGGGCTAACTTGTAAACAATAAAAAAAAGACTAACTGTTTTTACGTAGGCTTCATTAAAACATAAAAAAATAGGCAATTTTATTTCCTGTGTGAATTTATTAGAGACAATTCAAGGAATTCTTAATTTTAACCATTAAAATTTAATGAAGTTTCCATTAACATCTTTAGATAGGCCGGGTAGAGTTTTCAACAATGGGGATCTTGGCTAAGAGTTCCATCAGGTGAATTATGCAATCGAATCCTAACAACAAAAACTTGAATAATTAATTTGAAAGTTGACACAACTCGTTAAAATTTATAGAAATCAGTTTTTTTATGCCATGTTTTATAATATGCCATTCTTATAAGCCACTGTTTTTTCATAGATATGGTATTCCAAAACACAAGTTAGCATGGGTTTTAGACGTACACTAATTTTCGATTTCGTCCAGGTTTTATTTTTACAACCAAAAGTACTCAAGTTGTCGTCATTCGTCGTGGTTTTAAATAAAATTGTATATAAAAATAATATAAATTATTGGTGCGAATAAATCATGTTCATCTACTTAATATATCACTACTTAATACAAGTGTATAAATATTTTTGTAGCATTATTTTCCATAATTACTTTAAAATTATTATTGTAATTGACGTAATATTGACGTCATTAATAATTAAATTCTGTAGAACAACTATATCATCCTTTTAATTTTAATGTATTCTTCATTATTCTCTCATTTATTTAATTGTCCTTATTTATTTTGATAACAAAGTTAATAAAATAAACAACACAAAATAAAAATTAATAGAATATTATTATTTACTTTATGAATATTTTTAATAATATATTTTTTAAATAATATAAATTATTTTCTTACCTAAATATGTAAAAACAAGCACACTCCAAAACATGTAAGTTTTCATTGCTTCACAAAAATAATGATGATTTTTTCGTAATGATGTTTCAGTGACGGTAGCGTATGGTGAATGAGCGAGGCACAGTAAAATCGCCCATGCCAGGAAGCGGACTTTATAAGAAAGGTGTGAGCCGAGGAAAATTATCAGTCTCATAAACTACAACGTACATTGTATGAGTCTTCCAGTTTCCATTGATCTTGTAGCAGCTAAGTCACGTGTACAGACTTTGTATGCTCCTCAAAAGAAACATTAGAATGATTTATTTACATTTTTAATTGTTTAGGTGATTTCCTAGTATGTATTTTGTAGCTATCAGCTAGTTACTCAGCCTTGTCTGAAAGATTAATATACTACTCGTACTCATATGCAAGGTATGATAACATTATCTACAATAATAATAATAACATTTTAGGGTTCCGTGGCAGTTCGCTCGCAAACAATATGTAAAAAGCGGTCTTGCTGGACTCAGCTAGGATAGTCCGCCGGTTTATAATAGTGCCGGCCGGGGTGAATCCTCTGCCTGGTGCATATATGTATTTATTTATTTCAGGTATATATTCTTGTGTTGTATTGTATATATTACAGCTGTATATTGTTGTGCATTTTAGTAAGTTTATTTATTTTCCTTCTGGCCTTAAATAAATAAATATATATTAATTCATTTATTTTGTACCGGGCGTGAGAGTAAAAATCATGGATAATAATAATATAATAGTCTGTATTAACAATTTACTTTAACTTAAAAACTATATAGAACATAAAAATGATCGCTGAATGCATGCTTTGCGATCATGAACTTTCCTTTTCCTTTTCCTTTTCCTGTTGTCATCTTCCGATCATTTTCCCATCTTATGAATGGCTAGCTGCGTTTTCTTTTTTTGTCTCTAGGGTACTAAACAGTTATGCTAGCCACTCATCATAAGCCCACGTGCCTCCAGCCCTATCAGCTTGACATCCGATAAAATTGCGCGACCAACACACGTTTAGTTTTATCGGATGTCAAGCAGTTAGCGAGGCATGTGATTACTCTCTGATAGAGATCATCTGTACATTTTAAAGTTCTCCACCGCATCAGTCTGTCTGTTCGCGTAAAATTCAAAGAATAGAAAACGTATTTTCATATTGTTTTCACTAAAATATAAAAGATTTGTGAGGTAGTTTTTAGTATACATATAGTTTACCATGATTCTCAGTAAGTAAATCGAAATATGTTGATAATAATTGTGAGAAAAGTCGAATAAGGCAAGTCACCACAGAGATTTCATCGAAAACGCTGTTATATTTCTTGGCGATATAACAAAAACATGCATTGTGTAATATTCTTCTTTTTTAAATCTACAAAAAAGTCGGTGATGCCACATCTATTTTTAAGGATAAGCTTACGTAGATTGTCTCGCCAAAGAAGTCGCAGGCGTCCACTAGTTTAAAAATGTACTATCAATGTCTGCAGATTTAAAGGAAACAACTTATCGAGTGCGTTTTACTCAACGTATAAGGTATGGTTCCTTAGTCATACCAATGAAGTAACACGCTAGTGAAATTTTAAGTGATTATTGAATAAAAATAGATGTTTTTGCGGTTGTTGTTTTGTTTGCGGGCGGCGGTCATCATTGTTATATTCAATTGTATTTTCATATTACAATGATGTATTGTAGAAAGAATACAGTATATACAAATCTAATACATTTCATAGCTAAAATGTGACGTTTAATTGAATCCACATTTCGAAATCCTCGAATTAGAAATCTGTATAGATAAGGAAGGAAAAGGTAACAAAAATAATACAAATTGCTTATTGCAGGATTACTTTACAATCCAGCATCATCATGACAGCCAGTCCGGAAGGCAGATTGTCAAATAAAAAGATTTATAAAAACAAAAAAAAATTTTTTTGTTGCATTTGTTTGATTTAGAAAAAAGAAAGAGGAAAGTCGTAAGGAATACCAGGCTTAGGGTGACAATAACTTTACGCTTGTAAGGACCGCACCGGAAAGCGCAGTGTTAGTCGCCCCAATGGAGCCAGGACATCAAGCCGCTGGATGCTAGCGGATCGAGACCGTGATGTTTGGAAGCTTATACAAGAAGTCTATGTCAAGCAGTAGACGTCCATCGGTTGATAATGATGACGATGAAGGATCGCCATCAGTTGTTAAACTTTTAGTACCGACATGTGGTCTGACAGACCTTTTGAGTGTTCAAAAAGTCTACTGACTTAGCGAAGACCCATCCTCTCGGGATAATACCTGGCAGCGTTCGAGAAGAGAGGTCGTTGGCGCGTGCAATTTCGGTGAGTTTTGATTTTTATAAAAACGCAATTATATGAATTTTATGAAATATACGTTAACTTTACAGGAGAGCTATATATTCTGAAAGGATGTTTTTCATAATTCGCAGGTGCGAGTTTCGAATTTCTCTTTTTATAGTATGTGTTAAGCAGAGAGAGATAGCGATGAATATGAAACTCGGACTTTCGAGTTGTACAAAACATTGTTACAGAAAAGCCGCCCAAAATGATACGGAGCCCTCGTCACGCGAGTCCGACTCTCACTTAGCCGGATTTTTTTTTCTTTTATTTTCATTCTCTTATAAAATGGATTAGCCACGTAATTCGAGAATGAAATGCAAATAAGAGTGATTCTTCAAATAAGAAGAAAAAATCAAGCAACGCCTCGAAATAAAGACCATAAACATTTTTCAACGGACTGGCTTAATGGGAGTTCAGGGTCCGACTGTGAGGATATCGACCCAAAATTTGTTCCCTTTCAGAGTTACCATAATTTGAAATCAGAACAGGAAGGGTCCGTAAAGGAAGAAATGGAGCAAGATATAGAATCCAATAATATAAATCTAATTTGTTATCTGTGATTGTTCATGCTTTAGTGTCTTATGATTTCCAAAAAAATGGTAAATGTTTCTTTAATTTTTATTAGCTTCACTTGTGAGAAAATTTTGGAATCTTAATTTGACCCACTTCCCGGTCTTCGATTAGGGTGAAATTTTACCCACGCTCTGAGTTCTAATGACAATATATGAATAGCTAGAAACGTCATTACAAATCCAATATGGTGGCCTCCCCAAGATGGCGGACTGACTGTTTGAAATCCACCCCTATGATATGGGTATCAAATGAAAGGGTTTGCTGTCAGGAATACGAAAAATATAGTCACGTGAATTAAATCTAATAGGGCGGAAGTCCAAGATGGCGGACAGGCTATTTAAAATGCATCCTCATGATAATTATGGGTACCAAATGAAGGGTTAGCTGTCAGGAATACAAAAAAATAGTCGCGTGACTTAAATCCAACACGGTGGACATCCAAGATGGCGGATTGGCTATTTGAAATGCACCCCCATGATATGGGTATTAAATGAAAGGGTTTGCTGAATGGGATACGGAAACAATTATCGGTATCGGTATCCAATTTTAGTGCATGCTAAAACCATGTTTATTAGTTTTTAAACTATTTTATTTTTAATGTTTTCGTAGTTTACGTAGGCCGCATTTTAACTAGGCAACCTATTAGCAATGTGTCACTGTGAAAATTTTCCATCATTTATTCGGCATTCGAAATATAATTATTATTAGATATATCTAGATGTCTAATAATAATTATATTTCGAATGCCGAATCTTAGACCATAATATATTTTGTTTTACTTTTGCAACAACTAGTTATAACAATAAATAGTCACGCTTTTTCAAGAAACATGAAAGTCAGCCCAACTGGGCTGAATTATATTCTTAGAGTTTCTTCGAAGAAAGATAAACTCAAATCTCATAGACCGAGACTCGAATCTAGGTACTCACGAGCCGAAGCCATATAAACTAATCATTGGACCAACCATTTATTTGAAAAATATATAACTTTCGAAAGAAACCCGTATGGTGCATCCAAATCTATTCAGTCAACAATGAAATATATACATCTAGAAAATCTTTCATATACATATAATGACTAGAGTAAGCGTTAATGTATAAATAATCACTAAAGTACGTTATAAGTATAACATCAATGAATAATAATACTTTTAGTTGTCGGAAGAACGAAGACTTAACACGCTATTCGAGAGGCCTTATTGGGTCGCTCTATCCATCCACACGCACAACATTGATCCATTTATTGACATTATACAACATTACTTAACCAGCCTAAACAACTGTTCTGCTTAAAAACACCGTTTTGTAATGTACTATGTTATATATTATATGTATAGACTAGCAGATGCCAACGAATTCGTTAGCGAGAAAAACAGTGTATGCTTGCATCATCTATTAACCCCATTTCGTTTTAAAAAACATTTATTACTATTAATTTTTAAATACATCGTGAGGAAACCTGCATACCAGAGAATTTTCTTGATTCTCTGTGTGTGTGAAGTCTGCCAATCCGCATTGGGCCAGCGTGGTCGACTATTGGCCTAATCTTTCTCATTCTGAGAGGAGACTTGAGCTGAGCAGTGAGCTGAATATGGGTTGATAAAGATATTTTTTAAAACAATATTAATTTTAATAATTGCCAAATATATACGCATATTATATGTTTATTGAACCAATTTTCATAAATATAACATGAAAAATGTCTTCCCTACAAACTTTCAATCCTTGATAATTATATATCCATAACAAAAATAGCTTATGTATGCTCCAAGGTCACATTTATTTCTATACTAAATACTAAAGTTTATCAAAATCGTTTAAGCGGTTTAACCTCGAAAAGTGAATATACAGACAGACTTATATACTTGCGTATTTATAATATTACATAGTATTAATTTAGTCCATCATAAATGTTACTCTAAACATGTGATAAACTGGTCTAATACGAATTTCATCAGATTCTGGTCTAAATTTTTGTAAAGGAAGAACTAAAGAACCGGGGCATTATAACGATAAGTGAAAGTCGGTCAAGTACGAAATTAATAATGACACTTGTTTACACATACGACTGATACAGCCAACATCACCCGCAGCTAATACCATGTCGCCCTGACTATGACATTGAAAATTTTAATTAAACAAATCTCTCCCGAAACATCGTTAATTTCAACACTACATATGTGTAGTAACTGTTCATTATTGCGTTGCCCGCAGTCGGATCGGATAAGGGTTTTGTTTTTGAAGTAGGTATTTAAAGAAGAGGGTTTGTTTAAATAAGAGCTGGCTCATTTTTTGGGCAAAGGTATAGCCGCATTCAGCCGCAGAAATGCAGTATTCTTACCACCAGTGTACGTGGGCATGACTTGTATAGTTATTAGCATAAGCTAGTTTAAGTTAGTTCCCTTTAATATATTATGGTGATAATTATACATTTCTGTACTTCTTCAGAAGTAACGAGTGCCTAACTTATACTATAAAAGACGGTGACGTTTATATGAAAAAGTATTAACTAATCTTAAGTACATATATATTCTCAGAGTGAAGTACATAAATGAAATTCGGAGATGGCCGCTGGACTATCAGGATAACTAAGTAGCCAGGAACTAAAGGATCACGAGGCAGACCACGTTATCGGTAGGCCAACGACATGACGTACTTTACCGGCAAAAACTGGTTACAGAAGGCAAAAGACCGACAAAAGTGGCAACACTTGGAAGAGGCATTCACCGCAAAAGGTTGTTATACATAAAAGACAAAAATACATTCAAAAGCATGATGTAATAAAATTTCAAACACTTACTATACATAAATTGTAAATCACAATTAGGAAGTAATAAAAGGCTTTTTTATTTGTTTAAGTAGGTACATACTCTTATTGGGAACATCTATGAGTATACAATTTACTACCTTATAATAGAATACGAATAAATTATTAAAAAAAACCTAGTTTATGTAAAACAAAATAAATATTTACTTTATATTTTAGTGTATATTCCTTTAAAACTTAATAGGCTCTTCTATAAACTCTGTGTTAATATGAAAACTTTACTAAAGACAGTGAATTGAACGCTAAATCGCTTGGTGGTAGGTTAATCACCTCTAGGGTACGTTTCCATTGTGTTGGAGCAGTAAAGTTTACCGTTGGATGACTGGCGTTCCTAGCTGTTTTCGCTATCACGACTTTTGTCGTTGAAAGTCACCGATATTTACCGTGGTGAATGGTGGCTAGGTGTTCCCATTAGATCCGGTCGATATTATCAGTTCTGCGTTCTCACTGCATCGCAGTATCGTGGCAGTAAAACGTCCCGGTTTTAATTGTGTCGGTTTATCGTCCCAGATTACCGTGACGATATATTACTGTGTCGGTTTACCGTCTCTGTTTATCGTGACGCTCTATTACCTGACTGTCTTCACTGTAAAGGTGTCGTGGATGTCAATAGGGATGATGACAGTTTTTTAAATTGTATATAAATTAAGAGTAAAATAAAAATAAATAAAAAGGAGCTACAGGGATTTAAAGGGTCAGATTTGCGGCGCTGCCACGGATCTCTGAAAAACGCCCCATACAAAATGGTACGAGCTAATGACGTCGTAGGTAATTAATGATCGTTAGATTTGTATGGGCGTTTAAACAAAATTATTTATATCTTTGTTATTTCTGCGTTTATGTTTATAGTTTATTTATTAAAAAATGTCACATTTAATGTTAGGAAGCTAAAACTGTATGAATTTTTATCTAATTACGATAAAAGATTTTGAATTTTTATAATGTTATTAATTTTGCAAATATCCAGACAATCTTTGCTTTTTATGTATAAACTAGTTAACATTGACCTTATTTACCCGAATGTATCATAAAAATCAATATATTCAAACCTAGTCATCATCCCCATTGGTCGTGCCATCCTATTTGTGAACACCTCAATCTAAATATACAAGCCACGACACTTCAAACTGCAATCGCATAGGTATAATGGGAACACAGCCTAACCACAATAACTTGTCTCGTGTTGTGCAGCATCACAGAAACGTCGCTACCAGTTAGCAAGTCTTGCAAAGTTGTTGTCTATCTGCATTATCTAACAATAATTTGAACGTGCTACGCTTATACAAATTGGTATATTTAGATAAACTGGGGAGCGACTTGAGTAATAATTTGTTTTCTTTTACTTTTTGATAAAAAAAAGATAAAGTAAGTAGAGATAGAGCTTTGAATCTATCTACTTACGATATGTTTTTGAGGAAAAAAAATCCTATGAAGGAATAAATAGAGGTTGTAAATTAAAGTATATGTGTCAATTACACTATCTCACTAATAATTTATAGGCGAAAGTTTGTGTTTGTGTAACTATGTTTATTCCGCCTTTACATTGCGGCTACTGAATCTATTTTTGGATTTAATTTGGAATGAATAAGTATATAAAAGAAAGTCGGGTTTGTTACAACATTTATAACTCAAGAACGGCTCGACCGATTTGGCTGGAAATTAGTGGAGAGCTAGCTTCGAACCAGGACAACTTTTTATTTATTCTGTATTTAAATTTCAATAATTGGCTTATTTATTGAACCTGAGTGTAGCTGACTAGGTAACTACTACCTACACTATCTTACTCTAATGTGTATAGTATTCAAGTTTACTATATCAGTCATCAGGTAATGTTTAGGTCTAGAAATTATTCGTAAAATACCTATTACAGAACAATATCACGCAGTTGTTTTAGGTTCAAGAGATAACTCGCAGATGATGTCACTACAATGAGCCGTTGATAACAAACTGGAGCGTTGATTTCCCCCCAAAATATTTTTTTTATCATTTCTTGTTAATATACGAGGAAAAATAATTATATAATTATCTACTGACCTACTCGTACTCGTAATAAAATGTAACTATTAATATAAGCATACATTGACTAAAACTATAATATTAAAATAAATTAAAACTAATACTTAAAAATACTTTGAAAACTTGCCTCCCTTGGGTGCCCATCACGCAGGCAGCATTCCCGCGTTGAATTGTGAATTTAAATTAGTCAGTTAAAAGTTTTATTTTTCTTTACTATTGTATGTTTTAAATAGAGATAAAACCAACGATATCATCAAACATGCACAAAAGTAATTTTTTAATCACTAAACTACGAATTATTGAATTTTTTGGAATTCAAAAATGAATAACTCACAAAATAAAAAACTTTTGTTGATTGTTTTGACACGATCTTATAAAATATGTATGTAAAAAGGCTCTAAGAAGGATTAGGTTCTTAGAGGAAATGAATATTTTTTTATGTTAATTTTTATAAAAACAAAGCATCGGAAAAATATAGTAAATTTACAAGTCACTAACTCTTAGAAAAAAAGAAAAATTTAGCGGCCGGTGGAACCCCATTTTCAGTGCATATTTAGTTAAATAAATATTTATTTAGACTTCTAAAAGTTACAGTTTTTGTTAAGAATTTGTCAAATTAGAAATATCCTAAATAGGTTTTGAGTTATAAGTCTCAAACCGAATCCCTTTTTAATTCCTTGTTAATTTTTCATAATTTTTGCAATATTTGCGAGCGGGCAAATTTTTTCAAAAACTATCTACATTCAATTCCGAATCGAATGACACCTCCACCATTATTATAGGAGAGGCTTTGGAAATTAACATTAGGTAAGAAATTGTATTAAGTCTTTTTTCCTCATACATTCATAGAAATTGGTACATCAAATTAGTTATGTTAGTCTGCAGCTGCCCTAAAAACATTAATAAGTAATTATTTTTTAATTGCCTATTCGTTAATTAGGTTAATGCGTCTTTTGAACAGCTAATTACTTAATGACACTTTTGTAGATAAAGTTAAGGAAATAATTCAGTTGAAGTTCAAAACAGTAAATTTTAAATGTATAACTATTTATTTTTCTGACGAATAATTTTCAATGAAAAAAAAACATTAAATCGACATCAAACATACTAACTCGTAACTATTTATTTCAAAAACTAATGACACTTGCAAATATACTTGATATTATTATCCTACCCCTACCCTACCCTACCTTTACCCTAACCGTAACCTTCCCCTACTCTAATCCCACTCTACCCCTACCCTACTCCTACCCTACTCCTACCCTAACCCTACCCTACCCCTACCCTAAAAATCTCCATCAGAACCATCTTCGTACTTCAAGGAGTATATCTAAAAAAGAATAAGCAAAATCGGTTCATCAGTTCTCAAGAATTGCGCTTAGCAACACGCAACACATTTAGCGATTATTTTTATATATATCTTGTTCCAAAAGTACAATAAGTATTTTATTTTATTGGGAAGATGTCGGTAAAAAAGATTGTTAAAAAATATTTTAAGAAAAGATGTTAACATAAATTTTTTTTTATTTAATTCATTTCATTTGGCGTAAATTATTAACTACAGACAAATATATTTTCAAAACAAGCACTTACATTGTATAATTGCTCTAAAAAGAAGAAACATTGCAATCTAAATTAAAGGCATGTGTGCAAGCAAAAATGCAAAATTTTATAAGGATTTGACCCGCATACCAACTCAATCAAAAGCTTGTGAAAGACCAACTAATCTAAACTGAAATTAATGTATGAAAGAAATGGTGAACTGAGTTTCAACGAGATATTATTTTTCTAAATTATGCCCGTCAGGAGAAATGTTAATGAAGTTATTTATCTTTGAGAAGATGGATTCATAATTTAAAAACTTGTATCAAATTCTGTATGTACGAGTGTAACAGAAATAACATTAATTTATGTGGGAGCAATTATTCTACAAAGAGATTGTAGCTAGGGAAGGAAAGCTATATTAAAATTGAGCTTTTTGCTAATGCCTGTGACAGACATAGCTCACTTAATGAAGACTAAAATTTTGCGAGGTCATTCTCATTTCAGTGGCGTGCACAAGGATTATAACTAGGCTAAGATCTATAAATATAAATTGTACAAAATTCCTCCTCAAATACAGATTCGATTGCGAGTGCACTCCACTGCCTCATACCCATAGGTTACTATGGAGTTTGGATTATGTTAGCTTTCAAAAGGTCCAGATCTTCTATTGTCAAAATATAAATCGCATTTTTTAATATTTTCTACGGGACACCAAAAATTATTGATTTCTCCAGTCGCCAGAACTTTAGCTTTATGGTAAACCTTCGCTAGATACCCTCAAAGTTTGATATTTAAAAGCTATTTTCGAAGGGATGCCGTGAAGTCAGACGACTGGGAACATGTTTTCTCATATTGTTCCGAGGAGAATATAAATGCACATAATACTTGAACGGTTAAGGGTCTGGATACTGGAAACCTGCTATTTTCCAAATATATTTACAGGCCGTCAACCCGCATATTATGGTAAGGCCCCAGATTTTCGCGATTGAAATTTTTAAAGTTATAACCTATTCTTCTTATATTCTTAGGAACGCGCGGAATTCATATCGAAATTTGGTACGAAGCAACGTCTTATACTTTATACTGCCGTGATAGTCCAGTGGATATGACCTCTGCCTCCGATTCTAGAGGGTGTGGGTTCAAATCCGGCCCGGGGCATGCACCTCCAACTTATCAGTTGTGTGCATTTTAAGAAATTAAATATCACGTGTCTTAAACGGTGAAGGAAAACATTGTGAGGAAACCTGCATACCAGAGAATTTTCTTAATTCTCTGCGTGTGTGAACTCTGCCAATCAGCATTGGGCCAGCGTGGTGGACTATTGGCCTAATCCCTCTCATTCTGAGAAGAGACTCGAGCACAGCAGTGAGCCGAATATGAGTTGGTCTTAAAGCATGGATAAAGGAGAAATTGTGAAAAGCATACATTTTTGGGAACAATATTTTAGAAACCACCAGGCTGGCTAAAAGATGCCAAAACCTGAAATTTGGCACGTATATCTTTCTTCAAACATGGATCTGCATGACATGTACGCTAAGCATTATACACTATAGAGCACTATCAGCTTTCAGATCAATTTCCCAAGCTTGCAACGATAATTAATTTGCCGAGATATTTTTCTTTGACACATCGCTTCACTACTTATAATTTGCTTTCCTTTATAAACTTAACGAGTTTGCCAACAAGTTAGCATGAGCTTTAATGCGAAGATCTCTCCCGACATCTCGATCGTTCCTTTCATACCTGCCCCAACTACACGTTCTTTGTAAAATCAGTATGAGAAAATGCAGCTGTTTTCGAGACTTAGTTAACTACGACTCCGAAGTTGTATTAAAAGTTCTCCTTTCATGTTCAAAGAAAATAAAGCGTCAATAATATCCCTATTTCATATTTACATAGAACTAGCGGACTCCCGCGACTTCGTCCGCCCTTAGTCCTCAATAATCCAGCCCTCTCGCAAAATTCGTTCTTAGCGGATGTCTACTATCTATGAACTATCTCCCAAATTTCAACTATTGTATGAATACAATTTTATTGGCTGTTTTTTTTATGTAATTAGTGCGGGTTCCAAAAGTTCTGAAAGCCCAACAGCAATTTGGATCTTCTATCCGAAAAAAATACTATCGTTTTGCTTATAAATTATAAATAACAAATATTAAAAAAAACTAAAGATAAAAATCGGCTGAAATTGGAGCTTAGAAGGTAAAATCAACCCTCATATTGTTGAAGTCCGTTAAAAATTAAATGTAACCCATGTTACCCCGGCCATAATAACGAATTGACTGAGCGCATTTTGATAATGTGACGATCGCGTTAACGTAAACGCAAATTTCCAAGGAATTGAAACAGCGCCATCTAGTGGCACTACTGCACGACTGATTGAATTCCATAGAAATTCGCGTTCACATTAACGCGATAGTAACAGTATGAAAATATTGAAAACTCGCACTAGGCACACTGATTTATATGGAGGCCAATACATAAATGAACCCTGAACTGGGTCCTAACTGGAAATCAGTGCTGCATACTTTTTTGTACAGCAAGTATGTGGCAAAATGCTGAGTTGGGGCCTTTTTCTAGGTTATTGTTCTAGCTATAAGCTGTGTATTTAGAATTTAATATTGTAATATGTGGCACTACCTAAAAATAAAGATATTTCTTTCTTTCTTAATTCAAACATACAATACATAGAGTGCTAAAATCATAACCCTTCCTTTTGGCTTCACCGTAGTCGGGTTACGAACTATGTTGCAACTTGTAACATAACACGCGTACAAGTATTTCAAACGCCCATAACATTGTTATACAATTTGCTTAGTTCAAGTGTTGGCATTGTTTAAGCGATATCGATTTTTTATATCCTATTAACCTTGACTTAATGGTATTAAAATTATTTAATACCTTGCCTTACAATCATGAAGCCTTATAATCGTGAAATAACTACCTATATTTTTTCAATATACCATATTACCTATATACTTTAGAATTTAATTAATAATTATATAACGTATCGTTTTTCCGAATAAGTGAATTGGGCAACCGGCAAAGACGTACCGCAAAGCGATTTAGCGTTCCGGTACGATGCCGTGTAGAAACCGAAAGGAGTGTAAGGTTTCATCCTCCTCCTAGCAAGTTAGCCCGCTTCCACCTTAGGTTGCATCATCACATCAGGTGAGATTGTGGTCAAGGGCTAACTTGTAAAGAACAATAAAAAAGTCAAAGAAAAAATCCCTGTATTTTTTCACCTTAAATTTGTTAGTAATTCTGAAAATAGGCCCATTGGTGTCGCCTCTTGAGATCCTATGTAAGTCTTCCCAATTTTGTAATTTTAAATATTTTTTTTTGGAGATGCATGCCTCGGACCGGATTCGAAGCTACGTCCTGCGGTTCAAGAGCAGAGATCTGGGCTGTCACCCCAGTGGATATGACCTTTTATTTTATTTTTTAATATTAATTATATGTTAAAAATTAATAAATAATAATTAAATTTTATGATTTTTAATAGTGTTTTGTATTTAAGTTTTATATTAACATTGTTAAAATTAAAAAAAAGGACAAATAAATAAATGAGGGTCATAAAATATAATTTTTTTTTTCGTAGTATCTAACGTCTGCTAGCGTTCGCGTTAAGTGAATAGGTACGCCTAAGTCACTCCGTGCACAAAGCGTGTTAGTCATAGAAACCAAATAGAAGAAAAAAATAGAAGAAAAAAGATAAAGGTGTTAGTAAATCATGATAGAGTGCAATACAGTGTACAAAAATTCGCATTGCTTCTTTCAGACTATACGCCAATGTGAATGGAACCTAAAGACAGGCGTCCACAGATCCGCATCATACGTAGCGGACGTCGTATTAATCACTTGTATGACTTTTTTTACAAAGAATACTACGATTAGTTTGATACGATGCGTCCGATATGTACAATGCGGATCTGTGGACGCATGCCTTAAAACAAATAAGAGCACTGCATACAAATTACAGCAAAGACTAGCATAAATCTGTTATGGAAATATTTTCCGATAAACATATGTATATATAATGCTATAATATGTCTACAATTATTATTTAAGACAACGATATTGTATACTATAGATAGGGCATTAGTGCATCAAAAGTAAGGCGGACATATGTGCATAATTGTCTTATTTTCAATTACATTATAATATCTAAATATTGTCTACAATGTCGAGCTGTGTGTTTAGGAAGTGTAAAAATTATATATGTAAAATAAATATATAATGTAAGTAAACACAAAATTGTGCATGTGTGCGCTCAGTGGAATCGCTTTTTGTGGTTATTTTATACGCACGTAACATATCTAAAGTATAAAATGATCATTGATCAAAGGATAATTGCGAACTTATTATGTTATTTCATATTAGTTGTAAAAGTCTAGACATAAAAGAGACATAAAACATAAATGTAAGTGTATATTATATATAAATAAACAGCTATTGCATATTAGTTGTAAAAGTGAAGACATGGATGGATACTAAATGTTTAAAAATAATTAATTAATACTATATTTAATAATATATTTAAATTATTATTAATATTTTTTAATTCTTAGACATAAGATATATTTTGTAGTTAGATAGCATAAATAAAGTATTACATTTCTTATATATTGTAAACGTTGTGAAGATCTGTAATAAGTTAAATTATTATTAATATTTTTTAATTCTTAGACATAAGATATATTATATTGTAGTTAGATAACATAAATTAAGTATTACATTTTTTATTATTGGGCCAAACGTATGTTATATATACACGACACAATGTTCTGCGGTTGGTCTTCCTAAATAAATAGCACCAAAGCTATGTAGTTTATCCAACATATACGTCTGGGTTGGCTTTACTTAGCATCACTTGGCGGTACGATATCGTCGAAGCGAGTAATCAAGGAAACCTTAGGAGTAAGGTGAAACGAGTTTAGATAACAGTCCATCGTATTTACACACTTAAACATGCATTTCCTTCAGAAGTACCTTCAATTTTAAAATTAAATTGCTATCAAGACAAATAATTGTACGCGAATCGAATCTTAGAGTTAAAGTCCCTTTGATTATACTATATGGTCCAGGATCCGGGAAGCGTTTGTACAATTGATTACTATCATTAAACTACTATTAAGTTAATTTCAATTTTGCGTGAGTAGCTTCATCTTGATGAGACGCTCAACTTTTTACTTTTTTATCTACGAAAAGATTCTGGTAGCTAACAAGGTTACTAGGTAATAAAAAATGGGGATGATGACTAGGTTTGAACATATTGATTTTTATGAAATATTCGGGTAAATAAGGTCAATGTTAACTAATTTATACATAAAAAGCAATGATTGTCTGGATATTTGCAAAATAAATACGATTATTAAATTTCAAAATCTATTAAAAATATTTTATCGTAATTAGATGAAAATTCATACAGTTTTAGCTTCCTTGATAGCCCAGTGGATATAATCTCTGCCTCCGATTCCGGAGGGTGTGGGTTTGAATGTGTGCATTTTAAGAAATTAAATATCAAGTGTCTCAAAACGGTGAAGGATTAACATCGTGAGGAAACCTGCATACCTGAGAATTTTCTTAATTCTCTGCGTGTGTGACTGCCATTCCGCATTGGGCCAGCCTTTCATTCTGAGAGAATCGAGCTCAGCAGTGAGCCGAATATGGGTTGATAATGATGAATAGTTTTATTTTGTTATTATCCCCAAAAAACCCGAATACCGGAACATCCTCAGAAAATGTTAACTCTACATCATATCGATGCAAAGACTTCAGTTTCGGGGTGAAATGCGAGTATTTTCTGTTGGATCCGGTCTGTCTGTCTGTACGGTCTGTGTGATGTTGTTGGATTCGTCGGTCATTCGTGGAGAATAGCAATACAAATTAATTAGTCACAATTTATAATGAACTTCTGCTAAGTAACGCCTGCTTTTATTTATGTGTACTTCTTAAAGTAAATCACAGGTGTGATAAAAATGCTAGTAAATAAGGAACGTACATTTAGCTCGGCTATTATCATTGTTATCTTATCTTATTTCTTACCTTGTGCCATTATCTTGAATGCACTCTAACACAGCAAGAGACAATACTATACTGGTCTTCGAAGCAGTGGAAACCTTACTAGCGCCTGTAATTGTATTAACCGCATTATCTATTTTTACGACTCAGCAACATTTTGTTGACACGTGAGTGATACCATGTCTTTGTTATAATGTATTGATATGTATTGCTATTGTTTGTTCACATTTACATTATTGAGTTCTAATGCAGCGACATTTTATGACTTGACAACGTCTTATAATTCGATGGAGCCGGCTGCACATTCGAAAAAAGATGACGTCATGCGTCGTTCCCTCGCTCTGGCTTGCCAACTTTTTTACAAGAAATAAAGTATAATCTGGTCTATGAAGATTATTAAACAATATTTTAGGAAAACGAACATTTTTCTTTAAAAATGTAACCATTCCATCAGTATTTTCTTGTGACGTTGTCACGTTCAATTAACGTCAGTAAACCGACTTTACAGACAACCGAATTTTTTTAATTTCTACAAGTCCAGCTCTCGACTACAATCTCACCTGATGGTAACTGATGATAATCTAAGATGGAAGCGGGCTAACTTTTTGGTATAGGATGAAAATCGACACCCCTTTCGATTTCTACACGACATCGGAACGCTAATTCACTTGGCGGTACGTCTACAGACAAGTAGGGTGTACTAGCCACGGCCGAAGCCTCCCACCAGCCAGACCTGGAACAATTAAGAAAAACCCAATCGGCCCAGGCGGGGAGCGAACCCAGGACCTCCGTCTTGCAAATCCACAGACCTGCGCCACGGAGGCCGTCAAATATTCAATTCGATATAATTATACTTAAACAAATAATATTTTCGTGCATATAATTATATATATATCCACTGGGATAGGACCTCTGACTTCTACGCGGATGGTTCGGTATTCCAGAGGTTTCAGGGCATGCTTCTCCAATTTTTCAGTTATTTGCTTTTTAAGAAGTTAATCACGTGTCTTGAACAGCGAAGGCAGTAGTGGTAATTTGGTATTGTATTGATCTACGAGTATTTTTTTTTGTTTATTTTTAAATATATCCGGGAAAAGTCTCGCATATAATTTCAACTCGTAGATCAATACAATACCAACTTAGTGCATAACACTTTTCCTCACGATATGTTGTTTCAACAATATAAATATGTACTAACAATGTGACCTTCAAAAGTACCATAATCACGATCTCATAGTGTTCGTCATGCTTGGTATGAACAATTATTATTATTATATTTATAGAACTTTTATTATAAGCATTAAGGTTTGATTTTGAAGAGTGTAATAAAAACCAGGGAATCTAGGCTTGTGAACCATACATCATCATCTCCTTACCCTTATCCCACTTAAGTGGGGTCAGAAAAATATGTCAATCTTTTCCATTTCTCTCTATTACTCGTCAACTCATCATCCACTCCTTTTACACACATGTCCTCTTTCACACAATCCAACCATCTCTTCTTTGGCCTTCCTCTCCTCTTATGTCCTTGAGGAGATAGGAGGAGAGCTTGTGAACCATACAACCGACCGTAAACTGTCTTGTACCGACTCGTAAATCTATGCATGTGTCAAATGTTAAGAAACTAGTAAACGCCCGCTATATTGTCCGTGAGAAACAATCCTTCCTACTATCCTACTAATATTATAAAGGCAAAAGTTTGTTGGTAAGTGTGAAAATGTGTAAGTGTGTAAGTATGTTTGTTCCTCTTTTACGCTGCGGCTACTGAAGCGATTTGCCTGAAGTTTAGAACGGAAATAGATTTTACTCTGGATTAACACATAGGCTACTTTTCATCTCGGAAAATTCCACGCTTCCCGCGGGATTTGTGAAATACTAAATTCCACACGGACGAAGTCGCGGGAGTCCGCTAGTTATTTTCATTGTTTTTTGTTAATATCAAAGGCAGGTTCGACATTTTCCAACTGAGTTGCACAAAACATTGAGAAATTATACCTATGTCTTCTTCAGGAATCACTATCTAACGGTGAAAACAGCATTAAAATCTATTTTGAGTTACTCACGAACAGACAGAAAGACAGACGCGGTGGAAGACTTCATTTTGTATAGTGTATTTATGTAATTTAAGTTTTATGATTTATGAGTAGATAAAATGAAAAACTGACCCAGAGCATGTAGAGACTATTTCTTTTTAGAGTTTTTTTAATTTATTTTGCCGAGTAGGTTAGATTAGCATTTTAAACCAAATGCACAAAAATACCGACAGCGATAACCTAATGACAAGAAAAGAATCAACCTCACTTTACATGTGGGGAAGGAACCTTAAAAAATATTTTTTCAAGATTTTATTTTACGACTTTAATGGCTTTCTAAACACATACTTGTGTTGAATTATAGCTTTCTAGTATTAGCAGTGTCTGAGCTAAACCGCGGGCGGACAGACAGGCGGACATGACGAATCTATAAGGGTTCCTTGTAGTCTACGGAACCCTAAAAAGAGCCAACTTCGTTCGGGCGTTTAATAAAATATGAACGTGAACTGAAAAGCTTTAAATAATTACTTTTTGCTCACTTGCAGCTTTGCGCTACTTAATTAGGTACTCGTATTTTGTGCATATTGAAATTACTTCCAGTAAAGTTTAATGAGTATACACTCCGTCTGTTAATAACTTCCCTTTGTGTAAAAAATGTGTTTTACCTTTTACATTTTAATTTTTCATAATTAGTTTCACTGTGTTTTATGCGCACATTTTATTTTATTTTGTGTACGTGTGAGTAGTGAGTAGAGCTTTTATGCTTTTTGACAATTTTTCAAACAGAAACAATTAATTTTTTTATTTAAAAAATTAAATTCGTCTGATAAAAGTGTTTCAGTTAGGACCTAAGTATTAAGCTAGCAGAGTTGCCTTTGTTATAGAACTACTCTGTTTTTAAGTCTTCAATAACAGTTTTGCTCACGTTCTTTAATTAAGTATTTTCATTTCTAGTTAAATAAAGCATGCTTACAGCTTTTGACTCCACTTCATACAGTTATATTATCTATATACTGTCCAGCAGATTTGTCTGTGTCCAGCCCTTTTTTTTAGGAATAGTTATAACCTGTCATATATTGTTTTGTTATATCTCGAAGGGATTTAGCTGCGTTTAAGAGGTGACTTAACTTTTTCCGACTGTTCCAAAAGTTATCGTCATATTTACTTTTATATAGCTTGTAAATTGAGCCTACTTGAAGTAAATGAATTTTGATTTTGATAGTTGATACCTACGTAAACCTTCATCATAAATTATTCTATCTTTAAGCAAAAATTATTTTAAAAATTTCTTTAATTATTCTTTGTATTGTAGTAAGTTTATTACTAACGTACAACCGGACTTTGGCGGCGGAGTAGTTTGTTCTATAATAAAGACTACATACCTCGCTGACTACTTAGTTTTCCATCGCAGAAAGAATTTTCAATATCGGTTTCGTGGTTTAGTCCTGAAATAAAGAAACAAAGTCACTTTCGCATTTCTAATCATAAATACGTATTGAATATTGAGATTGAGGATATATAAAAGTAGATAAATACATATACACCTACGCAAAATTATTATACAAAATCAGTGAGGCAGTAATTTGTCTGTTATAATGTACATTTTCTGGCACATCCTCGAAAACAACGTACTCCCACATATTTGACGTCGATCGCTCGCCACTTTACACATTTTCAAGTTTAATCAAGCACCCCTCACTCACTTGCTCACTTGTGCTCGTAATAATCATATTAAATTATCCAGTGAAATGAAAGTGTTATGGACCAAGAGCCTGTGGAAGTCAGACATATTTCTTTTTTAAAATGCCAACAGTTAATCCCGTGCTCCTGCTATGGATATAGTATGATAGCGAATTATAGAAATTGGACTATGGTTTTCAAGTGTCTGCACCCTTAATCGTCAAAGCATTAAGCTTATTTTTTCAATACTTCCTGCATATAATATTTTTGACGGCCTCCGTGGCGCAGTGGTGTGCGCGGTGGATTTGCAAAAAGGAGGTCCTGTGTTTGATCCCGGCTGGGCCGATTGAGGTTTTCTTAATATATCCAGATCTGTGAGGCTTCGGCCGTGGCTAGCAACCATTCTACCGGCAAAGACGTACCGCCAAGCGATTTAGTGTTTAGCGTGTAGAAAGGGGTGTGGTTTTTCATGCTCTTCCTAATAAGGTAGCCCGATTTCATCTTAGATTGCTTCATCACCCCCAACCTCTTAAGGGGGGATTATATGTGGGACATTTCGCAAGGCAGGGCAGGGGTAGGGTAGGGGTAGGAGTAGGGTAGTGGTAGGGTAGGGATAGAGTAGGGGTAGGGGTTGGGTAAGAGTAGGGTAGGGTAGGGGTAAGGTAGGGTAAATATAGGGAAGAAGTGCACATATGTTAAAGCAAAGTTTTATCGGGGCGCTAGTTTTATTATAGTTTTACTAAATTTACACGTACTGGCAGTTATTTTTTCAAAAACATTAACCTATTTTTGATTTGTCAACGTCTTTTAGACGTCTACAATGTTAAATATGACTTTTGAGTATAATTAATATTATTTGTTATTGCCTTTATGGTGGTATTTTTGGTGAATATTTTATAAAATGAAGGTAATTATTTTTTATATTCGATTTATCAGACGGATTGTGATTGATATCATTATTAGTTGATAAATAAACTTATTTGATATAGTATTTTATGATAATATTGACTTTAGATACCTACCTATATTATTTTGAAAAAATATCTTGTTTGAGAATTTAAAGATATATAAACCGTGAGACGTTACTGTTTATGCCCTATTTACCTTAAAAGAAATTTTACCTTGAAAAAGTTCATACACACTTACATTAAACAGTTCCCGCTCCTATTTTCCTCTCAAAGATGAACTTTCTAAAAATCCTTGTGTCGTGCCTTTTTAAGACTGATGACCAACAGACGACACTATTGTATTTTAGGTGCGGTACAATGATTATGTCTGTAATTTTTTTATACTAAGACGCCCGAAAAATAGGTGTAAGTACCTAAACCAAGTACATCGTTGGTGTAAACTTACTTTAAGCATTTTCAAAAATCAAATAGGTAGAGTAAGCAATGCTTCCTATATGTTTCCAAATTAAATGTACCATCCATGACACCGCGGAGTTTTTTGTACATAAGTTGAAAAAAAAGAATATCCCACTATGCACAAATTTGTTATTACTGGAAAGGATCTCGAAAGAAGCATTTTTAATGAGTTATTTTCCGACATATCTAGCAATTCTCATCATATTTCAATCAATTGACACCTCTGATAGACTATTATATATCTCAACCTTGCTCATAAATCTTCTATCTATTGGTGAAATCTGCATAAAATCCGTGGTGGTGGTTTTCTATTTTATTACAAACAGATAGATTGAAAGACGCGGCGGAGGTCTTAATTATAAAATATGTATACATATTGGATAGATTATTATTTATATAATAGGTATTAAGCTTGAAGTATTCTCGTTAAGTTAGTACCTAATAGTTCCAAAATGAGGTGAAAATAAATGCTTATTTTGTAAAGTCTCGTGGGGCATGATTGTTTGACATTCAGTGGCTGTTTATACGTAGTAACAAACAATCCATTAAAATTAGGTCGTTTTTGTAACATGTTTGTATAATATTTTGGTGGAAATTATATAAAAGGACTATGAAAGGCCACATTTCCTTTGACACTTTTATATAAAAGGTAAAACAAAAAGTGGAACGTATTGTTATAATAAACGTTTGATTAAAAGAATTGCGAGTAAGCGGGAAATTGTATGGAAAATTTTGTTGTTTTTCAATTATTATTGTTGAAGGCCGTATTATGTACCTACTAGCATATGACCCGCGGTTAGTCTCCGCTCATATGGAATAGGTACGGGGATAAAATTTAAATACGGCCTACGACACTCCCAAATAATGTGGCTTTATATTGGTGTAATCATTTCGTATCGTAGGTATTAGTATTTAGTACTTCAGTAGATCGAGAAATTACTCCCTACTACAGGACAAACTTTCATCATCATCATATCAGCCGATGAACGTCCACTGCAAGACATATGCCTTTTGTAGGGGCTTCCAAACATCACGATACTGAGCCACCTGCATCCAGCGAATCTCTGCGACTCGCTTGATATCGTCAGACCACCTGGTGGCGGGTCGACCAACACTGCGCTTACCAGTGCGGGGTCGCCATTCCACCTCTTTGGGAGCCCAACGTCCATCGCGTACTCGAACGTGCCCCGCCCATTGCAACTTCAGCTACGCAACTCACTGAGCTATGTCAGTGACTTTGGTTCGTCCGCGGATCTCCTCATTTCTGATTCGATCACGCCGAGAAACTCCAAGCATAACTCGCTCCATCGCCCGCTGAGTGACTTTGAGCCTTCTAATAGGGCCCATAGTTAGCGACCATGTCAAGTTTTTTTAATAGCTACCTAATCACTTACCTAAAAATCTAGTCAGGTACGCTTATGATATTAGTAGGATTAACGGTACGCTAATGTATTTTATGTAGGTAGTTGTAGTTTTAACGTATCAAGTGGTGGGGTTTCAAATATTCAAGATACGGCCGGATTAGGGGCGATTTCACCGCCCTCTAGTAAGATTCTGAAAGCTTATTTAAAAGTTTTGTCTTTGTCATCATCAATACATATAAATAAAAGGGTCTGTCTGTAATTCTAAAATAACTGTATTTTCTCAAGTGTTTATTATTATTATTTTCACGATACTAAAACATAATCAAACATTTTTAGAGTTTCTGTCTGTCTGTTTGTTGTTAATCTCTGGATCGACTAGACCGATTTCAATAGGACTTGCACTGATAGATGGAGGAGGTTATTAAGCAGAATAAATGCTTCTTTTTATCGCAAAGAAATTAATGGTTCCTGTGGGATTTGTGAAAACTAAATTTCACGTGGACGAAGTCGCGGGCGTCCGCCAGCTTGACGTAAAATTAGAAAGTGATAAAACTTATGCTTTGACTATCTGGCACTTATCAGATGGCGGTTAATCCAGACCTTAATAGTTATCATCATCATCATCATTATCAACCCGTATTCAGCTCACTGCTGAGCTCGAGTCTTCTCTCAGAATGAGAAGGGTTAGGCCAATAGTCCACCACGCTAACCCAATGCGGATTGGCAGACTTCGCACACGCAGATAATTAAGAAAATTTTCTGGTATGACAATTCCACACGATTTTTTACCTTCACCGTTTGGGAAACGTGATGTTTAATTTCTTAATACTTATACCTAATATTTATTTATTGAATATGCAGAATGGCAGCAAACACTTTCTTAAAAATATTTTATTGTGCATGTTGCAGGCGATAAAGAATCATTCAAAAAAGAAGTCCATATGCGACCCTTCTAAAAGTTGCACTTCTATAGAGTTCAATAACCCGAAGTTTCACACACTGCCAAAGTTTTGGTACAGCCCAGAAAAGCAAGACCGACACAATGTTCTTGGATCTTGCCTTAAATCACCACGTGAAGTCAATACTGCCTCTGAAACAAACTTGCTAATGGTTTGTACAATTGCACACCTAATATCTGCTTAATTATTGGCTAATCTGTCACACTTATATTATATTTTATAGTACAGTCATTGTAGGCCAAAATTAGCCCCAACCTCCGATTTCATTGAACCTTCATAGATTTGGATGAACATTTGGGATTAAGTATGTTTTATCCTCTACTTCAAAAGTGACTTGTCTCGCGCTTTTTTCATTTTAGAAGTGAAATCCACCCCTTTTGTTAAAAATGGGGAAAAATGCAGATATAACCATTCTGGCTTAAGTGATTGTGTTTAATTAGATGAAATAAACGATATTTAATAATTATATGCATGATTTATGGCTTTTTTTAAATACACATATATTATGATATAATAATAATAATGATGATTGAGATGACAAAAAGCTGTTACATTGATAATTCTTAGTTTGGTACTTTATTTAATATTCTTAATACTTTTCCAATTCAAGATTCAAAGAAATGACAATATTGAAGACTTTACTTGTTTAGAAAAGGATACAGCAGCTTGCGGAGACGAAAAATTTGGTGGTGAAAAATTTTCTCTCACAGACATGCAGAACACCTCCCATAATATCAGAAAATGTAATAAAGCGATTCAAAAATCAAGGGAATGCTGTGCCGGTCAAAAATTTGCAGGAATTTGGAAAAATAGTAGTTGCGAAAAAAATTATGGTCACACAAATTTGAGTAAGGTAATCTATACTAATATTATAAATGCGAAAGTACGAGTAAGTCTGTTTATCTGTCTGTCTGTCTGTCTGTCTGCCTGTTCACGGCTAATTGGCTGAACCAATCAAAATTAATTTTGGTACATGATAAATGGGCCGCGTGGCACAATGGGTTCGATGCCCAAAACTGGAAAATAGTTGTGTGATGAACATGGGTCTTTTACAGTGTCTGTGTGTATTTATGTATAAGTATTTATTTGTAGTATATAAATGTATATGAATATTATAATAGCAACTATATTAGTACCCATATAATTTTTATCCCTAAAATGAAAAGAGAAGGTCGTGAAATAGGGGTTGAAAGTTTGTATGGAAAGTCGATAATAATAGGGATATCGACAGCGATAGCGATAATAGAATAGAAAACCCTAACCCCGTTTTGAGTTTGAATTTTAAAATTTCTTATATCACATTATATGTCGTAATTTTATGCATGATTTATGCACAACCTTAATAATGTAAATGAAAAAGGTCACGAAACCTCGAGAACCGCTTGATGTACAAAGCTTAAATTTGGCAGGGTAGTTTATACTTAGTAGGTATCCACTAAGAACGGACTTTGCGATAGGACTTGATTAAAGATGTCTAAGGGCTGACGAAGCCGCGAGCGACAAAATATTGCGTAACATACTTTCATGTAGCTTTCACAACCTTTGTGACGAAGCTTGAATTGCCTTGCTTTATGATTGAAAGGGTCCAATTCCCAAAGCTCGGGTCAATATAAACTAGCCACTGATTTGACGTTACCAATCTGCGTTGTTCTGATATTTATTACTTTACTAGTATTTACTGTTAACACAATATTACGGATGAAGCCGCAGGCGTCCGCTAGTTTCAAATATTGCGTAACATGCTTTCATGTAGCTTTCACAACCTTTGTGACGAAGCTTGAATTGCCTAGATTTATTATTGAAAGGGTCCAATTCCCAAAGCTCGGGTCAATATAAACTAGCCACTGATTTGACGTTACCAATCTGCGTTGTTCTGATATTTATTACTTTACTAGTATTTACTGTTAACAAAATATTACTTTTCCTCTTATTTGCAGAATCCAAGACCCCGTAAGTTAATTGAAAATTTCAATCAAGTATTCTTTCATTTTTTATTATGTATTGATTGTAGTGGCACAAGGGTAATTGGAAAAAGGTTGGCATCGGAAACAATACAGGAAAATTAATTTAAAGTTATTGAAACAAACAGAGAACAATTCCGTTTTCAACAATCGTTATGCTTTGTTTTTAATATAAGCTTCTGGAATTTGAATTTCTGTTTGACGTCGCTTTAATTTTTGCTCTTTTACTCGCTTGAAACGTAACACGTATGTCGCTTCTGTAATTTAAAATTTTTAATAGTTTCTGTAGTTTGCTCGTATTGACGATTTACCAATTTTAAACTTTTATTATGTTATATTCATCCATCAAGCACACTTATAATGTAGAATGATACTAGTAAAATTTATACTCTAATCTCTCTAATTAGAATGTAAATGTTATTTTTTTATATTGTTATCATTTTAATTTACATAGTACTAGCCTCAGAATTTTAAAAATTACATATTTTTTTGTATAAAAAGAATTTCATTCCATGTAAGTTTCTTAAAGCACTCACTATTGTCTAAGAATATGAAATGTCCTTTCTGATATTTCTTGTATTCACCGAGCCAGGAACTAATTTTCATGGCCAAGGGCCGGGTCATCTTGTACAGTGATCTAGAGTATTGTATTAATTATACAGTTATAGTACAACTAAAATCACAGCTGACTGCCATTCTGGAAATGGGTTGGGGAGGAGTACATTCAAACACGTATAAAAAAGAGAAAGAGGTGAATCGCCGAATCCAGCTGGGCAGCTTTCGGGAAACTCCACGACATCTTTTCGTCCAAAATTTTTCAGTGCTTGAAAACAAAAGTCTTCGATCAGTTCGTGTTGCCAGTGACCTACGGATTCGAGACTTGGTTGCTGACTATGGGTCTTATTAGAAGTCACTCAGCGGGCGAGCTATGCTTGTAGTTTCTACTGAAGATCTATCTCTATCAGATGCTTAATTTAACTGTATTATTGTTGGTTGGTTGTAATTAAGTTGCTTTTGATCTAGTTCATGGTTTCCTAGATTTTGTATGAAAAATGTGTCTGGCCGTAATTTAAGTATACAACCTATTTGCAATGTGTTTGCGCTGTAAGTATTATCTATCATTTATTTCTTGTAAACAACAGATGGGGATATTCATTTCTAACGCCGGATCTTAGACCAATAGACATTGACAGTATTGCAATAAAAGTTGTTATAAACTTTATACAAGAGCGTTTTATTAATTTTATATCATCTGCCTGCAAAACTTCACTTTGAACGTGGTTTCCAATTCTTGCATTTGTAAAACTTTTATTTATATATTCAGAAAATTCTCATTCTTAAAAGTTTCTTCTCCCAGCTTCACCCTCTTCGAAAGACGTTGATGATCCACTTATAAAGAAAGTACGTGACATACACACAGAAACGCGAAGTAGTGTAAGAATTGTACGAGACTCTAGAGCAAGGCTGCTTGAAATACAAAAGGTACACGTCGATGCGAATATCAATTTGAAATCAAAGAATAAAACGTCCAAAGGCAACGAGTGCCTTAAACATATAATATTATTTAATGTAATATTATTTAATAATTAATCACAAAAGATTGAAAACCAAACACACATGAGAGTTGGCAGGAAGGTAGTTTGGAATTAGTATTAGTAGATGTCCGCTTAGATCGGATTTTGCGAAAGGGCCAGTTTGATGGGGTCTAAGGGCAGATGAAGTCGCGAGCGTCCGCTAGTCGATACCATCAACCTCGAACCTACAAAAAGTGTAGTCGAGAAAAAAAAATTAATTGAGTTTATTTTTCCTCGACTAATGCATAAAAATGAGTAGTGTGTTAAAGATATACCTTAGTATATACCACAGTACAAGTACACACAGTAAAAGAAATTGTAATGATTTTAACAAATTGTAAATTAAAATAATTAATGTTTTTTTTTAAAAACAAAAAGCTACTTTTGTGGCGACTCTTCTCAGTAGAACCTGCCTTCCGAACCGGTAGTAGAGTCATTAGTTAAGTGGATACTTTCCGTTTCCAAAGTGCTTATAAACTAATAAATTAATTAAAAATAATGAAATACGTATGTACTCTGCATGTAATGTAACACTATTTAATTTATAGAAGCCCAATTTCACGGAAGCTGATGTGAATGAACTGAGAGAACGGAATGATTTACTTATTCGTGTAATGGAACGATTTGACCGAGTTACTAAAAGTTTACAAAAATTGGTTGGAACGGAAGTGTTAAATTTAAAAAATTCAAACGATGAAGTTAATCAAAAATTTAAACCCACTCAAATGGGTATGTCTCTTTTAAATCTAACATTAATTTGTATTATTTTATTAATATTTAGATCTTTTAGTATCATTATTAGTAGGCGTTATCATGCTAATCGTTTGTATTATAATAAAATCGCTTTTACCAAGAAAAGTACAGCATAAGTTTTGGCCGTAATAGCTTATTTAGTAGGGAACTTTTGCGTACACTGTCATAGCTATTTGATTATGATATCTCTATTTTATAAGGTCTCTGAATACTGAAAAATATGATAGTGTGATCGCACATAGGAAATTACTCTTTTTGGTGTAATTTCACGAACAAGCGATTTGTCAGTCTGTGTTTGCCGCGTTGTGTGATGTGCTATAAGGTACAATTTTTGGACTATTGAGTTTGTCATTATAAAGCACAATGCGTGCTTTATAATGACGGCTGAACGTGATCTCTGGTGATTTCTGTATTCTGAGAATAAGGCTTTTACTCGTCCAAGAATTGGTTTATAAAATTGTTAACATTTTTTGCCATAGATTTACCATCATATCAAGGAAGGACAGCTCGCTCGACAGAAGTTTTAGCTCCGTGTAAAGATTCTGACGGTACCTGTAGTTCGTCTCAACAAAGCAAGTCTGTACGTCTTTGCACTTCACGAAAAATTATATGATTATACAGATAAAATAATAATTTACATTTTATTTTTGATTTAAATCGTGTTCTGAACATATTTAATTCATATTATATTATGAGACAGATAGTTAACGACTAGCTAACTATGGGCCTCATAAGAAAGCTCAGAGTCACACAGCGAGCGATGGAACGAGCTATGTTAGGAGTATCTCGTCATCTATGCGTGATCGAATCAGAAATGAGGAGATCCGCAGAAGAACCAAAGTCACTGACATAGCTCAACGAAATGCAAAGCTGAAGTGGCAATGGGTGGGGCACATAGTTCGAAGAGTCGATGGACATTGGAGTCCCAAAGTGCTGGAATGACGACCACTAGTAAGCGCAGTGTTGTCGACCAACACTGCGCTTACTAGTGGTCGTCATTCCACCAGGTAGACTGATGTCATCAAGCGAGTTGCAGGGATGTCCTGCAGTGGACGTCCATTGGCTAAATTGATGATGATGATGGTGATTATTTTATGACAAATTAACTTTATTTGCACTCTTTCACTCTTTTATTTCAAATTTGAAGTACGTATATGGAAGGATCAAATACGCACGAACATAAACATTCTCCACGCAATTTGTTCCAAGAATATATTTCAATCGCTTAACCAATTTTAAAATTGAGAGACAAAACACGCTGTGCGTGCTCAACCTAAAAAAAACCACATTTGAGTATATTGTGTGAAGATAATATTAAAGCCGTATTTCTAACGCAATTTTTTTGTTTCTTTAAGGAAATTGACTTGACTCGGAAATTGAATGAAAGTTACGATATGCAGGAGAAGTTGGTTGCGGATAATGCGGATTTAGAAGTCAAGAGGTTTGTCTTGAATTTCAAATAAAAGATGTGACATCTATCTCCTCATAGTAATGTTATATTCGTAGACAGAGAAATTTTATTTATACTACGAATCTTAATGCCTGTTCATATGTGGCGTTTACTCGCGTGAGACACTATTAATTAATCAACAGAAAAAAAAAACATCTGGTTAGTAACAACTTTTGATAAACTACCCTTCTCAAAATTTTGTATCAATAACGAGATTATTAAAAGTCAAAAATGTCCTACAAATTTCTTGGTACATTATCTCGTTCTGACGCTCAGAAATTTTTATTTCCTGGTAACTCAGTTTGCTACCAGAATCAAGAATTTTCGTAAATAAAAAAGTAGATCGGATCATCGAGATAAAACTACTCACTAAAAATTAACTTGATAGTAATTAGTTGCAAAAAATATTCTAGGCATCCCGGACTATAATTACTATGTCCCGTTCAGATATTTTATAGCTGTTTTAGTTATTTTGATAGCTGTTATAGTTGTTTATATGTGTATTGTTTATATGTAGCTCTAGTACCTCGACTGCGAACGAATGCCGACGCGCGTAAAACGTCTCATCTGAACAGGCCCTTAGGTGAAATCATGATAAAAATGTAATATGCTTTTAATATATTTTTAATACTCCGTCTATTGTTATTATAAATCTTTTTTTATTTAACTAAAACATACCCATAGAAAAAATATATTAAACGTCATTTTTGTCATACGTTGTCATGGCCGACCGTTATTGCAACAGTCAAAAGATGGCTACCAAAAATATTTTAACAATAAACCGGAAAAATTAAATATAAACTTTAACAAGGTAAGCATTAGTTATTAATAATTTTAGGTACATCCTTTATAAGGAGTTAATGATAAAGGATCAAAACTTGGAGACCTGTCGGGCTCAAATCAAGAGGCTTCAAGGCGAACTGAAATTAATGAACAAAGAGACTACAGCGCTTCACGAGAGATTAAATAGAAATAATCCCGAGGTAAAGCTTAGAGCGATGATCGCTTACAACCCTCACTACAACTATTTGTCTTTAATATTCACTAAAGGATTAGTTTATATCTTTACTAGCTGACGACGCGCGGTTTCACCCGCGTGGTTCCCGTTCCCGTAAGATTAATTAATTAATAGATAAAATATAACCTTTAGCCTCCCTTGATAAATGGGCTATCTAAAACTGAAAGATTTTTTTAAATCGGACCAGTAGTTCCTGAGATTAGCGCGTTCAACCAAACAAACAACTTTTTAGCTTTATATTATTAGTATAGATAACTGCCTTGTTGGTCCAGTGGTTTAACTTTGTGGCTTTGGATCACAAGGCCCTGGGTTCGAGTCTGACGTCGGGTTACGAAGCTATATGAGCTATGAGCTTTTCTATCTTCGAAGAAATTTTCAGTAAAAATCTCAGCCCGGAGTTGGAAAGTCGATGGTATTATACCTCTGTACTGCGGAGAGCAAGTTAAGCTGTTGTTGCCGGTTTTTATTCCTTATCAACCCATATTTGGCTCACTGCTGAGCTCGGGTCTCCTCTCAGAATTAGAGGGGTGAGGCCAATTAGTCTCTAGGTTTCCTCACGATGTTTTTCCTTATGCACACAACTGAAATGTTGGAGGTGCATGCCCCGGACCCGATTCGAACCCCTCCGGAATCGGAGGCAGAGGTCATATCCACTGGACAAACACGGCTCCGGTCTTTATTATTATCTTCTAATAGTGGTCGGTAAACAATATAACACTATCACCCTCAGCCCGCCAACTCGCATTGGAGCAGCGTGGCGAAGTAGTCGCTCTATGTACGCACAAGACAGGATAATATTTTTTAACTGTAATTATAAATCGTTATGCTGTTACATTTAAATAGAGGAAAATGCTGAATTTCTTTCCGGTTGTTATCTACTAGAATCTGCAGAAAAACAGCTTCTTTGCTTCTCTGCTTTTCTGCAGATTCTAGCAGAGTTGCTTTGCTGATTGAACAACCGTTACTGCTATTTGAAATAAAAGAATTTGAACAGGTTTTTAGTAAATTACTTTTAGCTATCAATGTACGTACTTACTATCATAGATATTTACATTGTTTTTTTATTGATTTAGGGCGATGCGACTGCGATAAAACAAGACCTCTCATGTTACCCAGACATTGAAATATTTACTCAGGTATGCTAATTTTTTCAATTTATTATGAGTGTGACATACAGCTGTAAGCCGGGGTTACATTTTGTATAATTTGCTCTATCCGGTCATTCGTTATAACGTGTTAAAGCTTTAATTTCAATGTAGATGCTTTTTGAGTTTGGTTCCTTAATTGACGCATCACGGTTGCTAATATAATTGCCCAGTTCTGTCTAGTTCATTCGATGATTGGAATAAAACGACTCTACATAATACACGCAAGCCTATCTATCTATCCCTTTGGAAGTAGTGGTAAGAATAAGGTTCGTTTCGATGAAGAACGTTCCTTTAGATTGACACACTCATTTTCTATCAACTGTCTACTATTAAAAGCACATCATCATCATCACATCACATCAGAGCCTTGTGTTTGTGTTTTTTTTTTTTAGATTGTATTTATGTAAATGCTGCAACAGTCACTGGTGGACCAAATAAATAAATAAATCTTACCCGTTAGACAAACTTCGCTATCATAATTATAAGAGCAGTGTATAGAGATGCGTATTTATTACCTATTCATATAATATATTAAAACAATTATACACATCGTCAAAACAAATGCGTTGAACGGATTAGACGAATGAAATAAACGGTACCCTACTCCTACCCTACCCTACCCTACCCTACCCTACCCTACCCATAGGGTTTAGGGGTTTGAAAAATAGATGTTGGCGGATTCTCAGACTGGTTTAAGATTTTTATTTTCTCAAAAGAATTACATTAAATTCGCTTATATGAGAAATACAATTAACTCACTAAGGTAATTATTCACGTGTGTACATACTAATTAGACTTAAATTCTACATACAAAAAATCAAAATTAATAATTGCTAAAAAAATGTGGGTAGATTTTATATTCTCAGAACATGCATAAAAAATTTCATAAGAATCGGTAAAGTAATCGTTTCGGAGGAGTATGGGAATTTTATTGTTTATAAGATTTTATCAATAACAGTGAATAAATATTTACAGGATGGCAAAAAGATTTATGTGAACAACGCGGCAGAATTACTGACGAAGCTCGATAATTATAAAGATTCTTCAAAAGATCTTGTAAGCATGGATAAAATAAAGTCATAATTTCATAGTTAGGAAACATATGCCATATTATTTTAAAACATGTCATCATCATCATCATCATATCAGCCAATGGACGTCCACTGCAGGACATAGGCCTTTTGTAAGGACTTCCAAACATCACGATACTGAGCCACCTGCATCCAGCGAATCCCTGCGACTCGCTTGATGTCGTCAGTCCACCTGGTGGGGGGTCGGCCAACACTGCGCTTACTAGTGCGGGGTCGCCATTCCAGCACTTTGGGACCCCAACGTCCATCGGCTCTTCGAACTATGTGCCCCGCCCATTGCCACTTCAGCTTCGCAACTCGTTGAGTTATGTCGGTGACTTTGGTTCTTCTGCGGATCTCCTCATTTCTGATTCGATCACGCAAAGATACTCCTAACATAGCTCGTTCCATCGCCCGCTGTGTGACTCTGAGCCTTCTTATGAGGCCCATAGTTAGCGACCAAGTCTCGGAACCATAGGTCATCACTGGCAACACGCACTGTTCGAAGACTTTTGTCTTCAGGCACTGAGGAATTTCGGACGAAAAGATGTCGCGAAGTTTCCCGAATGCAGCCCAGCCGAGTTGGATTCGACGGTTCACCTCTTTCTCGAAATTAGACCTACCTAACTGGATCATATGTCCTAGGTATACGTATTCGTCTACAATTTCGAGTGCAGCGTTCTCAACTATAACTGGGTGGAGCGATACATGAGCATTACACATTATTTTTGTTTTGCCCATGTTCATTTTCAGGCCCACCTGTTGAGAAACGCTACTGAGGTCATTGAGCATGGTACTAAGGTCATCCAGAGTCTGTGCCATGATGACTACATCATCCGCGAACCGCAGTTGAGTGATGTACTCGCCATTGATGTTGATGCCAAGTCCGCCCCAGTCCAGAAGCTTAAAGACGTCTTCCAGTGCGGCGGTAAATAGCTTCGGAGAGATCACATCTCCCTGACGCACTCCTCGCTGCAACTGGATTGGCCTCGTAGTCTGATCCTGAATACGGACTGACATTGTGGCGTTTTCGTACAAGCACTTCAACGCTTGGATATACCTGTAATCAATTCGGCATCTCTGCAATGACCTTAGCACAGCCCAGGTTTCCACCGAATCGAAGGCTTTTTCATAGTCCACAAACGCTAAGCATAGTGGCTGGTTATACTCGTGAGTCTTCTGTATAACCTGCCGCAGCGTATGGATGTGGTCTATGGTACTAAAGCCTTTTCGGAAACCGGCTTGTTCGGGAGGCTGGAAGTCGTCAAACCTATTAGCGAGACGATTCGTAATGACTCTCGAGAACAATTTGTAAACATGGCTTAGCAGCGAGATGGGTCTGTAATTCTTCAGCAAGGTGTTATCACCTTTTTTGAAGAACAGAACCACCACGCTCCTATGCCACGCCTCAGGCGTCGTGCTCTCGTGAATGACGGAATTGAACAATCGCTGAAGGACTTTAAGTATCGGTTTTCCACCCGCTTTCAGGAGTTCTGCTGTGATTCCGTCCTCACCTGGCGCCTTATTATTCTTCAGTTGTTTGAGAGCCACACTAATCTCGTATAGGCTGACGTCCGGGATATCTTCGGTATAGTGTCGGGTCAACTTGGCTCTGGGGTCTTTAGCCCAGTTGTCAACAGGCTGCTGAGTAGTCGTGTATAGCTGTCCATAGAACTTCTCGACCTCACTTAATAACTCAGGCTTGGAAGAAATCAGATTACCGTGCTCGGTCTTCAAACGCGTCAGCTGCCTCTGTCCAATAGACAGATCTCTGGCGAAAACTTTCGAGCCGCGATTGTTTTCAATCGCATTTTTAATACGCTCGGTATTGAAGTTTCGCAAGTCGCTGGTTTGCGACTTAGAGATCTGTCTACTGATTTGTCGGTATTTTGACGCATCTGTTGAAGACTGCAATCTCATTTCTTGCCTCTCTTCCATGAGTTTAAGTGTATGGTCTGAGAACTTTTTGGTTCTTTTCGTACGGTGGGTCTTATAGAACTTAGACCCAACGGAATGGACAGTTTCCACGAACCTGTTGTTCAGATCGTCCACAGTTTCGCAATTTGCTAGGCAATCAAAGCGGTTCTGCAGTTCTAGTTGAAAGGACTCGGGGTTTTGGATATGGGCACGAGTAGGTCGGAGTGTAAACTTCACCAGTCGATACCGTTCCAGCTGAACGTTGATATTCAACGTGCCTCTAACCATTCGGTGATCGCTACCGGTTTTCACCCTATGGATCACAGAAACATCGTTGAATATTTGCCGTTTGGTAGACAAGATGAAGTCAATCTCATTTTTCGTGGAACCATCGGGGCTCATCCAGGTCCATTTCCTGTGTGGTGGCTTCTTGAAGAAGGAGTTCATCATAAAGAGGCCCTCCTTCTCCATGAAGTCAGCCAACATTTGGCCCCTGTCGTTCCGTTGACCATATCCAAATCGTCCCACTTTCAACTCTGAACCGCTACGTTCGCCCAGCTTTGCGTTAAAATCCCCCATCACAATATTGTAATAAGAGTTTGAGGCATGTATGGCTTTAGAAATATCCTCATACAATACCTCTACCTCCTCGTCGGGATGTGTCGAGGTCGGTGCGTAAACCTGTATAACCTTCAACGAATACCGTTTGGTAATTCGGAGGACCAGGAACGCTACCCTGCTCGACACACTCTCGACTTTTACAACATTGTTCACGAGGGACTTGTGAACGATAAATCCGACACCACCCTGGGACTGTTGGTCGCCCTCCCGGTAGTAGAGCATGTTGCCGGATTCAAGGATTATCGAGCCCTCCCCCTCTCTACGGACTTCAGACAATCCTATGACATCCCAGTGCAACTTGCTCATAACTTCTTCCAGCTCGATCACCTTTTCGTCGGACCTCAAAGTGCGTGCGTTGTATGTTGCCAGGTCTAGTCGTCGGGGTTGGCAGCGGTTAAAACATGTATTAGAATTTAAATCTCAAAGTTCTTCAAAGTTAAGATGTTAGGTCCTTGAAAAAAAATCGAGATTTAAATCTTCATCCGTGTTTTTGAATATGAAAGTAAGAGTACTAACCACGAATTTCCTCGAAAAAACAATGTGCCAATATATCTAAAACAAATAGAAAATCTAAAAGAAAAGTAATAAGTAGTACTTCAATATTTTTAAAGAAACATCACTGCTTTTCTTTTTGCTTGTTATTTAATCCATAAGATTTTATTACCAGGGCTCGGGGGCATTTAATTAAAAGTTAATTAGTAAATCTGTTTTGTCGTCGACATCTGTTTATTTAAACTGACTTTTCTTTCAAGAAAAACATTGTGTTACAATAGTAAATAATCCTATTGTAGTTAATTAGGAGTGAATTTTAAAGACATCTTGGTAATTAGATAGAGAAAAAGAAAATGTTCAACATTTCTCTATTGTTTAAATCCTTCCCGCATGTTTACGTGCTTCTTCAAATTAAAAGGAATTACCTGTAGCTACAAATATTGTATTACAATATCGATTCCTTAATAAAAGAAAGGAAAATTACTTTTCCTTGTATTTCCCCTAAAATAGCTAAATTTATTTGTTTGCTACCTAACTGATTGCGTACAATTTCGTCCTTGTGGAATATTTTTCTGATTATAATAAAACAAATGAGTGATGCTTCAGGCGTAGCTTATAGCTCCTGTTACACATGCTCATTTCAAGCACGAAAGCATGCTACTATTGAGTAGTTGCTACTTATTAGCATGTGTATCGCAACATTGCTAATAATGAGCATGCTTATTTCGAGCTTGCTCTAGAATCAACAGTCGTGCGATTTATGAGCATGCTACTTGCTGCGCGGGTGGAAGGGGGCGTGCTTCTTAGGGCGTAAAAGCACGCAACTACGCCACTTTATAGCAATACGTGGGTAAACTTACCTGTAATACCTGTAACACAACATAATGTAAGTGGAATCTGTTGCGTCAACATAAGCTCTTGTTTATGTATCTACTGTCTGTGTTCCGAACGTGTTCGGCTTAGTTAGTTTGGTATCAGTACTCAATAGTACCGGACAGCCACCTCACTGATTGTTAACACAGCCTACTATATATAGGCCTATTTAGTCCCTGTTAATCATTGTCGTACAAACGGTTTACTCCATTATATATCATCTCTCCCCATATTCATGTATACCTATTTCGTGCGTGCTAGAACCAATACGATATAGGGTGAGTTCTTTCAATGTACTACCGCTTTGCCATCTTCTTCTTCTTCTTTCCTGGGCCTTTTTCGCACTTCGCCACTAGGGGTAGGCCGATGTACGTAAGTCCATTTGGTGTTAATCTCCGCTGAAATCACTCCAGCCAACCGAGCTCGCTCCAGAAACTTAGCAGGCCGCCCAGGTCTCCGAACGCCTCTTGGAGTATTGCTGGGATCCAATGTGTGCTGAACGTTGTTTGGATACACCTCTACGTCTAAGCATAACATGTATCGGGGTTTCTTCTTCCTTCATGAATGCTCAGCATAGAGGACTGTCGGTTATTTAGTGAACAGTGTCCTGACATTACTTCCGTTACTGTTTTGAGTTTGCTACGTTTAAGTTTAAGTAGTTTTATCGTTAGACGTGGGTTGAGGCTTGGTAAAGCCTCTTTTGTGTGTTTGCGTTTGCAGTCATTTGTGTTAGCACATGACTCTGCATGTGACATCAGTGTTTCCTTGCGAAGCCATATTTTATACACACTGTAGGGTATTGGAAGTGGTCCATTGACCACCGCTTAGCCATAAATGGATGCCTGATTTTTAGTTGCTGTCTTGGTCTTTCTCAACGCATTTTCCGATATATAAATTGGATGAGATGTTATTACTAAGAATCAACCCGATCTCGATGTAGTTGGAAATACCCTACAAAGCGGGAGTGGAAGAAAAGCGGCAGGGCTCCTTTTTTAAAATCCCGCAACTGTGTTTTGCTTGCGATAAAATTTGACCAAACTGGTATGATCCCTCCCAGTCGGCTATCATCATCAGGTTAAAATTAAATTACCATACCTAAAGGTATCGATGTGTATACCAATTTATAAAAAAGAATCTCTATTTTTTTTGATTACGGCATTACAATTTCAGTAATTCCTTTTTTGTTTTTGTATTTTTTGACCGTATCTGACCGTCGTTAGGTCAGCGATAGATTACTGGTAGAGTACATATTTAACCTAATATAGAAATAAGACCTACATGGATGAACCGCAGGGCAGAACTAATTTACCTATAAAGTGTTGTAAGAAATAATGTATATTTTTATTCCAGGAAAATTTACTAGAACAGCTAGAGAATCAGGTTTGCGATATACGCGAGGAAATGGCTGATGTGAAAGCTGCGGGAAGCGCCTGCCGAGGCGGTGGCGGGAAAAATATATGCTTTGAGCAACCGGTAATACTATATTCGTATATACGTATATTCGTATATACATTCGTATTCGTATATACATATAAACTACTACCTCGGTAGTCCAGCGGTTAGCTTATGTGGTTTCGGATCACAATGTCCTTGGGGTCTGAGGAGTCGTACTGGGTCAGGTTATAAATACAATCATACTGAGCTTATCTTTCTTCTAAGAAATTTTCAGTCAAAACTCTCAGCCTTGAGTTGTCGGTCATGCTCAATGTCCTCAACATCTTATCATTATCAACCATATTCGGCTCACTACTGAGCTCGAGTCTCCTCTCGAAATGAGAGAGGTTAGGCCCTCCACGCTTGCCCAATGCGGATTGGCAGACTTCACACACGCAGAGAATTAAGAAAATTCTCTGGTATACAGGTCTCCTTACTGTGTTTTCTCTTTAACGTTTAAGACACGTGTTATTTAATATCTTAAAATGCACACAACTGAAATGTTGAAGTCATGCCCCGGACCGGATTCGAACCCACAGTCTCACCACTGGGCTATCACGGCCTCATCTTATGGTGGTGGTGGTGGGGATCTTATGGTTAATTAATTTAACATACTCGACATTATCACTCTAAACCTCATAGTCACAAAGGCTTCTTCGCGGCTATTTCCGAAATACCCAAATGGATTTTTTATTATTATAGAGTAGTTTGTAGGCAGCATACTAATTATTTCAAGTTTTGTTTTTTTTTTAATAAGAAAGTAGTATTCGACAGCATTTATTTTTTCTACAAAAATGCAAGTTACATGACAAATATCGGAGTAATTACCTGAAAAAATATCTTTCTTTTAGTCTGGAGCTCCGCCCGTTCCTCCGATGACAAAATCCGTAAGTTTCACAGTTTTATTATTTAACGTAACGTCATGTTTTAGATTTTATGAAGCTCGCACTGTAAAACGCGCGTGTATCAAAACGACCCGCAGAAATAACAACGCTAGTCTGAAACCGTCTTTGGCCTCGTACACAATACATTATTATTATAGAGGTATTAAATACCCCTATTATGTTATGACTGACGTGAGTCTTAATAGAAAATCAAGTCACATTATACGGGATTCCAGTGTGCGAACATATAGAGATGACAAAGAAGGAAATTTATCACACAATGAGTCCATTATACGCATGCCTTGTCCTTTGAGATGACCACCCACAGATTCTAATTACATATCCGAGCGATGACAATCGTCATCTATCGCATTTAGAAATATAGTGTGACTTTCGCTGCATATTTCTGAAAACTTAGTTCCATTATTGAACTAGTAAGTAGTAATAGTTGTTCTACATATGTGTAAAATAAAGGAACGTCAGGACAATAGATACACATTAGTGATTTATGAAGAAGATTTCGGTTATATAATTTACAAGAATTTGTGTAAATTTATTGAAACATGATGATCATTCTTGGAAATGTCGGAAAAGTCATACCGTTGGGGAGATTTTGTCAAAAATTCTGCCTAATCTCTTGAAGGTACACAACAACACGCATGGTTGAATGTTTCTCTTTTAATATAGATGTACAAAAAAATCCATGGTGGATATATATTTTAAGGGTAACTTACTATACCCACATGTTTACATAGATTTGCTCGCGGATAGAATCGCAGGCACCCCTTGGTTTAATTATAATTAGTAACACTTCATCCATATTATTTTATTAATATTTATAATATTTACAATATTTATTATTATTCTAGAAAACAAGAACAACGGTCTCAATGATTGTGCCTGAATATGTCTACGTAATAAGGTCCTGCAAGTACCTGCTCCGAAATGTACAAAGATTATCTAGTATGACGTGCCCGTCCTTTGTCCTACCTTGACAACTTTGTTAGCTACTTGACATGTATTGTTGTAATTTTCTATAATACACTGTCCATTGTTCATAAGAATAACAGTCTGAAAGGGTTGACCTCAAATTAATATGATACTCGCATGTATAATGTTACTTTCATAAAAGCTTTTCTTCTTATTATATTGTTAATATCACGGGAGGATCGACTTTCATTTATATACTTAATGTCTCTGAAAAGATTCCACGCATGTACAGTGTACACTGTACAGTTGATTGATTTCACTGAAATATATTCCCTAAGGGACCTAGGGGATTCCTAAGAATCCTTACTTCCTTAGTTACTGTACCCAGGGGATTCCTTAGGTTCCTAAGAATCCTTACTTCCTTACTATTTGTGTGCAAATAACATGCCATCGCAGGTTTTTTTGTAGGTCTACAAAATACCTACCATGTACTGTTTTTTATATGAATAGGTATTAGACAGCGTTTTCAGCTTTTGGGCGGCTTTACCACTTCCAAAAAGAATAATTTTATATCAAATGATTTTTGATAAAATCTTTAATCAACTAAATACCTAAAGCTTTCTCTATTATATTATTCTCATACATCACTTTATCTACTGAACACTACGTGAAAATCAATTAAGTAATTTGTAAGTCTATATAAATAATAATAAAAATATACTTATTACTTAAATAATAAATAACACTACTTATAGCGTATATATATTGAAACTGATTATATTAATTATAAATTTATATACTACTACATTTAAACACCCATGTTCAGCACATAAATATTTTCCAGTTGTGGAAATCAAACCCACGGCCGTGGTTGCAAAATAACTGGGTCACTAGCCACTGCGCCACGCGGTTGTCATTATGTATATTCTATAATATAAATTATTTAAGAATATAAGGTGCATAATAAGTATAACTCTTATTAATTTGTATAACTGTTTTATTTTAATAATTGGTTATAATTTTCAGTGTGGCGTTTGTCCTCCATGTCCAGCGCCATGTAATCCTAACGCTCCACCGGTGAGAATATTAACTATAATACAGTATAATTAACGATATTAGTTACAATAATAATATAGTATAAAAACTATTTTTTATATTTTAGTTTTACTACAACAACGAAATTTATCTACCAGATTTTGAGTGAAATATGTCACATATATGTATATCACATGGCCTGCTAATAAAATCGTCTGATAAATTAAGACCATAATAATAAAAAAATACTAATAAAAATAATATCTTCTTAATAGTTCTTTTTGTTGATACAATATTATTTATAACCTTTTTATTTAAAGATACTAAACGTGTGATTAGATGTTTGTCAAAACAGAAAAAAAATTACAAAGGTCATCATCATACAACTTATACTTGCTAATAACTTTTATCTCAAGTATTGAACTCATCGCCTAGACAGGTACGTCAGTTTGCTAAACCGTCGTCTACGTTCCATACATTTTAGAACTTTATAAAATATACTTTGAAAACTTGTACTTAGTTGTTAAGTAAGTATTAAGTAGATACTAGCTTCTCAGTTTATAGTGTAATATTTTCTTTGCGTAGACTCCTGCAGAGAGAGAAGTGCAGAAACTTACCATACAACTTCGTCAAACTGAAGAAAATTTCAAGACGAAAGTCGCCGAGGTAAAATATTAATAAAAAGTTATAATATCCTTGATACTTGGCACATACTTACTAATATTATAAAGCTAAATAGTTTAAGTTGAACGCGCTAATCTCAAGAACTACTGATTCAAAATGAAATATGATCTATTTTATGTATGATATATTATCGAGGAAAGCTTTAAGCTATATAACATCGTGCTGCGAGTGTGGCAGGTATATGAACGGAGCATCAGTTAAAGTGTGGTAAATACAATAAATTCATGTGTACTCTAATTTTTATGCGAAGAAGTCTTGAACGTCTGATACTACATAAGATTCTAATAATTTTACTAATTTACTAATAATAAAACGAAGTTAAATAGGTTTAGTAATTCTATGTTGTAGTATTTCCATTATTTTAATAATATATGTTTTAACTTGTATATTTCGTTAACAAAAGTGTGCAGTACTACGTACAGACTTGGCTAAAAAGAAAGAAGAACTAGAAAAGGAGCGATGTCAGCACAGAGAGGTTCAAAAGAAACTGAGGGAGCTAGAAATGAAATTTGAAGGGCTAACGACCCACACTAATATGTTGATGGGTACTAAGGAACAGGCGTTCGAACAAGAGGTCAACGTTAGAGCCCTAAAACAATGTTACAGAGAAGCTAGAGACGAAATAGATGAGCTAAGGTTGTTGATGAAAGAACAAAATAACCAATTACAAGATTATCGGGTCAAGGTTTGTATTGCGCTACAAAATAAACATCATCATTATCATCATCATCACCATCATAATCATTATCTTCCTAATCATCATCATCATCGTCATCATCATAGTCAGCCTTATTTTTACGTCGGGCACAGGCTTTCTTTTGCTTTTAGCGTTGCTAAATTAGGGTTACCTTAACTCTGTTACGACTATTATCAAAATATTTAATGATCGTACCTGGAAACTGTGACATAAAATACTTACCAAAGTACGGGGGCGTATTATAACCAACTGCTAATATAAAGCTAGCTGCTTCTGAGAATTTCTTGAAGAATACGAAATTCCTGTTCTAATATAAAATTCTAATATTTGACCTTAAGATCTGCAACCGTATAGACTCACATCACTAAGGCAATCAGACAAAAATGAAACTTACCATAATAATATTTCACGCTATTATGTTTTCAGTACCTTCAAGCTCAACAGCTAGTTGAAGAACAGCGAAGACAAATGGACATGATGGACATGGATAACACTAGGATCAGTGAACAGATTAATTTGGAGATACAACGGGTTAAGGTAGCTTATATCTGAATTCTTCTTCTTTGTCGCTCCGCTCTTGACAGTCGTGGTCTTTAGGACGTGTTGGAGGCAGATGTTTGTGTAGTGAGTCGTGTACATTTAGCAAGGGACCGTCTACAGCAGATTTAATCGATTTTCGGTCCTTGCATGATTGTATGGGTGACCTTCCTCGTAACCTAGTTCCCACCACCTTCCCTTGCACAACTTTATGTCGAGTTCTTGGAGTATAGAGTTAGTGCAGAACTCAGTCCAGGAGATTTCCAGCATTCCTCTCCAACACCACATCTCCAGAGCATCTATCTTCTTTTTCTAGACTTGTCGCAAAGTCCATGTCTCTGCAGCTTATATGAAAACAAGAGTTTTAACGAGCCGGATCTTTGTGACTTTGGTGACCTTCTTGTTCTCTTCAGCCTGTCCATTGTAGTTCTTGTGATCGCTATACGTCGCTTAACTTCATATAATATCTATTTCTGAATTATCATCATCATTATCAGTCTATTTTAATAGCCCACTACAGTGCGAGACCTCCCGTATTATAGGAGACAGGACATGGAGTTAGATCTACCACGTTGCTCCAATACTGTTTCTCAGACTCAATGTTTTTGATTTTTTAACGATCATTATCATATGTCAATGATAATGGCAAGAACCGAGGGCTAAACATGCTCATCGAGGCACGAGTGTAACACCTTCCTAACTCCGGCTTGAAAAATATTTACTGAAAAATTATAAGAAGATAAAAAGTTCAATACTCTACAGAAATATCCATGTAGTATTCTAATCCACGACCTCGCTATCATATTGGTCACATTGGCACTATATGCACGTTTGTTTTAATATAATATACATTTTATTTTATTGTAGATAGTTATGTAAATTACTAAATAATTATAGCTTAAAATATGAACTATAATTAGCTCAAGTTTCAAGAAAAGCTGCAAGAGTTAGCACCGATACCAGATCTGCTGAAGGCAACGCAGATTAGACTGAAAGACGCACAGCAATCGCAGGCCATAGCTGAGCACAATGCAGAGCAATTAGCGAGGGAACTGAATTCTGCTAGAGAAAAGGTAAGGCGAGTAATGTGATCTCCCTGTTTAGAATAAAGTTGACGGCATTCAAACAGCAAAAGAGGGTTCTTATATACACGCGTTATTTTATAATGACGGTTATACGGTGATAGAGTAAAATTTACTTATGCCAATTTCATAAACTTAGGCCATTGAGGCTTAAAAAATCTTCCATTACAATAATGTGTTAACCTTGGGCACCTCGCATAATAGGCGACTACAACCACGACTAGTCGCAAAAGTTACGGTAGGGCTGCGGCCAGTTTTGCGGCCAAAACCACGACCGGTCATGAAGCGAACAATTGTCGGACGGTTCATTCAGAAACTGCCCGCGCAGCGTTAACTGACCAGACCGCATTCTTCTTAAAAAAAACTAGTGCGCGAGCGTTCACAGCAAACAAAACGTAACTTGGTCGCTACGACCAGTCGTGTAGGCTTGATCAGCGGCCAGCTAGCCAAGTGGATTATTATACTAGCGGACGCCTGGAACTTTGACCGCGTGGAATTTAGTTTTCACATATCCCGCGGGATGATGGATTTTTCTATTTCCATTCCAAATTCCATCCAAGTCGCTTCAGTAGTAGTAGCGTTAAAAATAAACATCCATACAAATAATATTAGTAAATTTTTGATAAATTTGTTAAAACTGGCGGTTTTATATTAATTTTTCAAAACAATTTTACACATTGATATTTTTTTCAGGTTCATGCGCTTTTACATAACAGTATAAAACCACCTGAAAAAGGTCCAGATAGAGGTGGTGATGAGAAGCAAATAAACTTACTTCAACAAAGAATTTCACAACTTACGGAAATTAATCAATCACTCAAGAGTGACATAGAACGTCTCAAGTAAGATTTACTTGATTTTTTTAAACTGAAGTAACTAAAAACAATATGGTATGAGAGGCGTACCAACAAAGTCTATCTATTTGTTTTATATCCATACTCATCTATATACAAAAACCCTTGTTTCGGCCTTTAGTTTCGGTACTATATAGTCCACTTAAATACTTACTACTTCTCGTCTTCATTTGAATCTCTTAATTTCTCCATATTGACCTCATGTTTTAGCCATATTTTCAAGCACGCCTAATAATCTCCTTAGCTCATATGGGAAAGAAGCTTGAGTTAGGACTTGAGAATGCGTGGGACATGTTTTATAGTCATTTCAACGTTTTATAGTACTTTGTATTATATATCAGGGCTAATACGATACGTATGGAGGAGTCAGTGCTTGCAAATGAAAAGCGTTTGCACGAAAAGATGCACGAATGTGCACAACTAGGCGGGGAACTGGACAGGGCCCGCGATGAAGCGGCCCGGGCATTGCAACGGGCCAACGAGCGCACTGATACTTTACGGAAGTAAGTATAGATCCCGGCAAGTAAATTGAACTAAAATGGCGTCACCTGCGCTGGTCTTAAGGATGGATGAAATCGTGGGCGTCCGATAATAATTTATTATACAAGTCGCAGTGTCCTTATCTACCTGCTTTCTGGTTTTTATTGGAATCAGGAGATCTGCTATTTGATATGGCGTCGTCTTCCAAGTTCAGTCGACACTATTATTTAAAACTAAAACTATAGTTTATCACTTTAACTAAAAATATAGTTCATCACTTTGTTTTGTTTAATTCCATTCTCTTCCAATTAATCGGGACTTTTAGGAGTAGGTTCTACAGTAGTCCACCAGGAGAGGATTGATTCACCACCCCTCGGTGATGAGTCTGACCGCTTTACCGTCGAGTCATTAAGGTTATAATATACTCTATACTTCTGTCTGTCTGTCTGAAATTTGCTACCTTTTAAAGTTACCACGATCAAACTCTATAGTTGCCTACCGTACTTACCTACGCTAGCATATGTCGACATAGTTTCTGCTTTCAGTCGTGATTTCGTATTCACTATTTATTTAATGCTAACTGGTAAAAATTGAGATTAGAGTTAAAATAAAAATGTCATCCGGTGCCTACTGACAACCGTAGTGAATATGTCCTAGTTGACAATGGGTTTTACTTGGTGGTTGTTATTGATTTGATGTTAACTATAATAGGTGGACAGTATTTATGTCAAAATTAAGTCATTGTACAGCAGAGCTATTTTATTCATATGTATATCAGACTGCAGTACACTACAGAAGTAATATTTTAGTAGCATTTATTTTAGACAATGTTAGTTACGTGTATTGTTAGCTTGCTAATAAATAAATAAGGTCACGAGAGATCACTGATTTATATCTATCTATATATATATATATATATATATATATATATATATATATATATATATATAAAAATGAATCGCAAAATGTGTTGGTAAGCGCATAACTCGAGAACGGCTGAACGGATTTATCTTATCTTGGTCTTGAAATGTTCGTGGAGGTATAGGGAAGGTTTAAAAGGTGAGAAAAATTAGAATAATTGCTGGGAAAACCATAAAATCAACCCCTTTTCCATATAAACGTTTGAGTTTTAAGTAGGGGTAGGAGTGAGTAGGGTAGGGGTAGAGTTGGGGTAGGGTAGGGGAAGTGTAGGGGTAAGGTAGGGAAGTAGTGGAAGGGTAGGGGTTGAGTAATGTAGTGTAGGGATAGGCAAGAAGTGCACATAAGTCAATGCGAAGCTTGACCGGGTCCGCTAGT